>NC_046162.1:13361939-13449439 GCF_011064425.1 Rattus rattus | reverse complement strand
CAACCTGTGTTGTTCAGCCAAATCTGACTCACCTGTCCATGAGCCTGTAGGGGAGGGCCCCATCCCCCAGGGAGATTTCTATGAAGACAGGGGAAGCAGCCACTGTCTTGGGTCCTTTGTATTGTCTCACTGGTATGCTGGGAGCCATATCAGATCGAACACGGTGTACAGTGGATCAGGACCCATCGAGGAGGGGGAAGAACCTGTAGTTCTCGCTCTCCCGCCCACTTCCTCCTCCGCCAGGTTCATTTCCACACACCCCCTCCCCACAGCATCTGTTTTATGAGTTCAGAAATATTTGTCTTACTGTGTTTATATTTCTTTTGGATGGTTTTTGTCAAACAGAAGGAGAGTGCTTTTTCATGCATATTTCCGCTGGGGTGTAATTCTAATTTAATGGAGAAACAACATATTTTTGTTGTTAATGTTTTATATTTTTGTGTGGAAATGTGTAATGTCAAAATGCTCAATGCTGAAGTCTTTTTTATGCCGAATTATTTTGGAGACGGAAATCTTGTTAATATCAAGCAATTAGCTTTCTATTCCTAGTTTCTGTTTGAAAGTGGGGAAAATGAATTTTAATCAGAAGTGGTTCTTTGTTGAGAAAATTAATATTGTCAGTTGATTTTACCCCCAGTTCCTGATAAGGGAGTTACATCTCTTTTTTCTCCCGGAGTGCTGGAGGTCAGACTTCAAACGCAGGGCGTTGCACACAGTTGGCAAATGCCTTACCACTGAGCTTTGAATTAGCCATTTTATGTGGATATAAGTCTGTGTACCATGTGCGTGCCATATCCCAGCGATGGATGCAGTGATCGCAGCCCTTGGAACTGGAGTTACAGACACTCCTGAGCTGCCCCGTGGATTCTGGGAATTAAACCTGGTTCAGTGCTCTTAACGTCTGAGCCTGAACTCTCCAGCCTGACTGAGAGAGCTATTTTATATATTTGGTTGTGAGCCTAGCCTTTAACGGCTGAGCCATCTCTCCAGCCCGAGAGAGCTATTTTAAAATGAGAACTGGAGAGATGGCTCAGTGGTTAAGAGCACTGGCTGCTCTTCCAGAGGTCCTGAGTTCAAATCCTAGCAACCACATGCTGGCTCACAACCATCTGTAACGGAATCCGATGCCCTCTTCTGGCCTGAGGATGTATTAAATAAAATTTAAATATATATATATATATATATATATATATATATGTTGTAAATGGTGTGTGTGTGTATGTGTGTGTGTATGTGTGTGTGTGTGTGTGTGTGTGTGTGTGTGTGTGTGTGCGCGCGTGGGCTAGCACATGGCTGGTATAGGCACTAACCACAAAGCCTGATGACCTGGATTGAGTCTCAATGGTGGAAGGAAACAGCTAACTCCCACGAGTTGTCCTTTGACCTTTAACATGCGTAGTATAGTGGCTATATACCCACCCACAAACAAAACAAAATAAATAAAAATGCAAAGTAAACTAGAGCTAGTGATGGAGCTCAATGTAGAGCACTTGCCCAGCATAAGCAAGACCCTGGGTTACAGCCGCAGCACCACAGAAAGAAAGAAGAACAGAGAACCCTTTGTTTTGGGATATTAAATGCCTTCAGCATGATTTTGTTTTTGTTTTTGTTTTTGTTACATATGTACTTCCTGAGTGGCCGTGGTAGAACAAAGCCCTTAAACCCAGAACTCTAAGGTAGAGGTGGCATATCTTTGTGAGTTCAAGGACACCTAGCCGACTTACTGAGCCCTAGTGCAGATGAGCTGCACAGTTAGACCCTACCGCTAAAGGAATAAAATGAATTGTATTTCCCTTTCCTTCCCAGGTATTGAGATCTGAATTTCTGTCTGTCTATTGTGACTGCCACCTACTGTTCCGAGGAGCAGATTTTATCAATTATTTATGTTAAGTAATTAAAAACATTTACTTGTTACAATATTGACTAGGAGTCTGTCGGGAACTGGGGAAACAGGAGTGTGCCGCTGTGGCTGACGCTTTTGTTCTTGCCTGCAGGAGCTAATGAAACAGCTGAACACAATCCAGGTAAGCGGGTGCGAGGCGATTCCTTTTTCTCTTTCTTTTTTTTTTAAATGATTTTATTTTTGCACACACGTGCATAGGTGTAGTTGCCCATGGAGGCCAGAAGAGGGAGACAGATCCCCCTAGAGCTGGAGTTGCAGGCGTGAGCCATTTCCCGTGGGTGCTCAGAACCAAACTCCAGTCCTCTGCATGAGCAATACCAGTCCTTAACCACTGAGCCATCTCTCCAGCCGTGTTTTTATTTCTTAATTTCTACTCATTTCTAGTTTTCGTAGTGGCTTCTCTGAGGCTTACCACATATTCTCTAACTTGTCAGAACTTGCTTCTAAGTTTCTTCTCAACCTTGCTGTGATAAACCAGACATAAAATTTTGCAAAGTACAAGGCCATGGCTTCGTGAACCAAGCTGCCTGTTTGATTCCTCCCAAAGAAAGACGCAGAAGCTTGCCAGCACCCACAGATTTCCGTGTGGTAGAGAACAAACACAGAGCAGTCTGCTCAAGCCTATTCCTACAAATCTGGGGAGTAGCAACCAGCCTGAACCAGTTTCCTCTTCCCCAAGAATGCAGAGGCCGTGCACTTTTTCTGCAACTACGAAGAGAGCCGAGGCAACTACCTCGTGGACGTGGATGGCAACCGCATGTTGGACCTGTATTCTCAGATCTCCTCTGTACCCATAGGTAAGAGTCCGACAGTCACCTCTCAGCCCTTCTTTGTCATGGCCATCAGACTTCAGATGTCTGTCCCCAGTGTTTTACCAGCCTCTCCCCCGAGGGTAAGGGAAAGAACAAGTAATGGCGGAGAGAGCATGATTAGACGTTGTTGTTTCTAGGAGTTTTAATTTTAAGAATGTGGGTGCTACATGTGTGCCAACTGTGTGCAGTACCTGCAGAGGCCTGAAGAGGGCATCGCATCCCCTGAGACCCAATTACAGATGCTTGCGAACCTCCATGTGGACGCTGGAAATAAACCTGGGGGGCCTCTAGAAGAGCAACCAGTGCTCTTAACCGCTGAGTCAATTTTCCACTCCCAAGACATTGTTCGTTTGTAGTTTTGTTTTAAGATTTATTTTTAATTCGTGTATGTGTATATGTACACACATGTATGTGAGTGCAGGTGCCCATGGAGTTCCTGGAGATGGAGCCTCAGATGCGAACTGCCTGGTGTGTTGAAAACCGAACTTGGCTCTTTTGCAAGAGCAGGAAGTGCTCTTAACCACTGAGCCCCAGCCCCAGCCCTTAAGACAATGTTTGAAACAGTAAAGAGTCTTTCCAGGTTTGGTAAACAGACCGTGACGCAATCGACTTCGGGTGACCAGATCCTTTAATGACTCCAGCACTCAAAGTGAGGGAAGCCGAGATAGGAGAGCCAAGGTGACTCAGAGCGGAGGAAATCCTTAATATTCATAGACTCTAGGGGTGGGTGTCGCTGAGCTTAAGGAAATGGTCTCTGGGATTAGCAGGTTAGTGAAGGAACTATAGATTACACATAAAGCCATGATTCGGGAAGCTGGTCCTCTTCCCCCACCAACCTTGCTTGGCTGTTAGGTGCTGGTTGCTAAGGTACTCAGTAGGTACAATCTCTGAGATATGACACATAGTAGGGCCTTCTCTCCTTTCTTCCTCCACACACCATTGGGTAAGCGTGTATTCATTTCCCTGTTTTGCAGCTAGGTGAAGAAAGCTTGAAGAGGTAAATTTGCATAGCAATAACTCAGTGGAGCTGCCTAGGTTGGGTTTCCTAGCAGAATCCTAGGTGAGGATTCTTCAAGTAATCTATGGAGGGAATGCCCCTCAGTTGAAGGGGAAGGCCAGGAAAGAGATCAAAAGGACTCTGCTAGAAAAACAGCCTGCTCTCAAAGGGGACTCTGCGTGCCAGACTGACACAGACCACTGCCCTTTTTGCACCTCCGAGCTGGCCGCTCTTTGCCTGCCTACCGCCAGGGGAAGGCCCAGCAAATGGACCTTCCATCCCTGGAAGACAGTTTTCAGATAGGAGGCAGCCGGAGCCGTTACCAGCCAACACAGATAACAGCTGGGGTTTGGGATGGTCTGCCCAGAAAGCATGGCCTCAGTGGATGCTAGCTCCTGCCTCACCTGGGCTCACTGCCCAGCCACATCGAGAGGGACGCAGACAATGGGATGGGTAGGGTTAATTTGGAAATGAGGTAGCTCTTATTTGCAGATGGTTATTGTCTCTTGAACTGATCGATGCCCAGCTGTGCCCAGTGGCCTGTGGGCTGTGCCCGTCCCTTCACAGGTGATACTGCTGTTTACTGCAGAGGAGACACACATGGGGGGGGCGTTGCTCTATGTTAGCAGCTCCCCACCCCCACTTCCTGGCACCCAAGATGCCCTCTAAACCCCTAGCCTTGGGTGCCCATTCCTCCTCTACCTCCCCAGCATCTGTCCTCAGACCTACTAATATCCTACTGAGATACGACCAGACAGCAGCAGTGGTTCATCCTTCAGGGGTGCCTCAGCCTCTGAAGGCACCAAGGATTTCAAGACGTACAAACCCTTCCTCTCCTTGGTTTGCATTTATTGTTGGTTATTTATTTATTTATTTATTTATTTATTTATTTATTTATTTATTTATTTACGTGTGCACGCGTGCATGCACCCATGCTCTCACACACATCAAGGCATGTACTACCAACCCAGCTTCCCGGTTTTAAGCATGTCATACTCACTGAGAATTTACCAGACACCTGGCTGTTGTCAAGGGCTCCGCACATTAATAAATGGCCACCACTGCTCTACGACAGGGTCTCCAGCTATGACCTCCAACTGACCTCATATCAGAAGCCAAGAATCATAGGGTCTGCCTGGTGGTTCAGTCTGAGGTCTTGCCAGGATCCGAACCAGTGAGTCCACCCCTTTTGTTCCTACTGAGCAGTCTTGCAGACACCTGCCCTGTGTGGTAACTCAGAGCCAGGTTGAAAGTTCCCTAGTCGGAGTTCCCTTTCCATCTCTCTCCTTCAGGAGCCAATGAGTCAGGCTGCCTCTGCAGTTTAATGAGCTTTACTGGAACCAGGCTTATCTACTGAGGCAGAAAAGTCATAAACACCCAGGCAGCGTGATAAGCCAGAACTCTGGCCAGAAAACGTTTGGAAAAACCCAGAGAATGTTCTGTCCTTGAATGATGAGCAGTGTCTAGTCCTGGGCCTTGCACCCATTGCGTGGGCCAGGGAAAAGACAGAATATGTTAACTCTCCGCCACGGTCTTCTGCTTCCACAATGTATCCTCCTCAGCTGGCAGGATGAAACCACGAAGATTTCCCCTTTAAACCCTTCTCACTCTCTGCAGAAAGGTGATACTTAGTGTTTTATACTTGTCTAAACTTAACTGTCTTTTAGGGAGAACAGATCTGGGGCCCAGAGCCTCAGGCAAACAACAGAAAGATTGTTTCCACTGCACTAGCCTCTGGCCTCAGCAATACAATGTCTCCTTTCAAAATAAATGTATTTCAATTAAAAAGCACATGTCTTCCTTCCTCGGTGAGGTAAATACTGAAGACTGGGTAGCTTGTAAAGAACAAAAGTTTCTCCCAGTTTTCAAAGCTGGGAGTGCAAGATCCAGGCCTCACTGAAGAGCACTTTCTTTATAGAACAAGGTGCTGCTTTTCTGCAGTGTCCTGACAAGATGGGAGGCACTAACTCCCTGACTGTGGGTTCCACTCCCTTGACCTAATCACCTTCCAAGATCTGGGAGAGACTGCAAACAAGCTCTGCATGCTGTCAGCTCAGGGGCCAGGATCTCGGCCGATGAGCTGCAATTACTGTAGTAAAACCTTCCTGATCTAAGCTCCTCTCATTGCTCTTTCCTCATATAGCTTGTAAGCTTCTACGTTCTTGCCCGCATCACTGGCTTACTGTGCTGTTAATTCATTCATTTACAGTGTACTGAGCAGAGTGAGCCTTGGTGGCAGGGAGTGGACAGAGAGGTCTCACGGTGGTCTCTGGACACCTGGACACATCCTCCAGACACCAGTGCCTACGGCTTCCTTTGACCTTCCTGCCAGAGTTACTGACAGGCAGATCCATTACTGTCCCTGTTGCTGTCTTAAAATGCTCTGGCAAAAGCCATTTGAGAGAAAAGGTTTATTCTGGCTCACAGGTTAAAGGTACAGTCCATCAAGTCAGGGAAAGAGTGGCGTTGGGAGAGTAAAATGTCACACTGTATCCACAGACAAGCACAAAGTGATGAATGCTGGTGCTCAGTTCATTCATTCATTCTATCTGCCATCTATCTATCAATCAATCAATCTATCTATCTATCTATCTATCTATCTGTCTATCTATCTATCATCTATTTAGCTATCTATCATGGAGATAGGGTCTTGTCGTACAGTCCTGGCTGGCCTAGAATTCAATATAGTGCCACTCACTCTCAGAACGAGTCTTCCTACCTTGGTTAACCTAATCAAGGAACTCCTGCCAACACACACACAAAGGCTAGTTCCCAGATGATTCTAAATACGCTCATGTTTTCAGTCAGTATGAACCTCGCCAACAGGACCAGCCATAAGGCATAGAAAGCTCCTGCACATGGTAGATGCTCAGTAAATACAGATTGTCGTGAAAGAGGGAGGTGGTGCTTCATAGGCTTGCAGGGTCCAAGGCATAAAGGAGACTGGGGTGTTCTCTAATTTCTCAGAGTCATATTTGGGGGAGTGGAGAATGGGGAACATTTCATGTAGCCCATACAAACTGGCCTTGAATTCCTGATCCCCCTGCCTCCACTTCCAAAGTGCTGGGGTTACAGATGCAGACCACCACACCCAGCTGCATCTCCTCTGTTTTCCTGGGCATCCGCACCCTGTCCACGCCTGACCCCATAGGGCTTCTGGCAGAATGAGGAAGGCTTATCAGGGTCAAGCACTAGCTCAGAGCCCGGCACAGAGCTAATGCTCAGGAAATGGGAATTGGAGTGAAATACGATGCCATTCATTTTATTTTCTCTGTTACAGAGTCTTGCTGTGTGCTTCAAGCTGACTTAGAACTCTTCATATAGTCTAGGCCAGCCTTAAAAATCACAATTCTCTTGCCTCAACCTCCTGCAGCTTTTTAAAACTTACTGTCATCATCATATTTACTTCATGTGTGTGTCCTTATGTATACACGTACCATGGTATGCATGTGGAGATCAGAGGGCAACTGTGGGAGTCAGTTCTCTCCTTTCACTGTATGGGTTCCAGGAATTGAACTCAGGTTGTCAGGCTTGTGGCAAATACCTTTATCTGTTCATTCACCTAGCTGATGTGTGTGTGTGTATGAGTGTGTGTGTGTGTGCTTATATATATTATGTGTATGTGTGTTTATATATGGTGTGTGTGTGTTTTTAGAAATTTATAGGTAAGCCTAAGTGTCCATGAACATTTTCTAAGGCTTCTGCATCAGGTCAAGCTAGATTTTACATGCTTCTATCCATTCACAGAGCAGCAGGCATCCAGTGCTCAGGGAGCACCTGTTGGAGAGGAAGCGTTAGTAACTGTGCTGCTTGGTACACTTTTCTTAGACTCAGTTTTGGGTCATTCATCGCAAGTGAATAGAAATACTGTTCGCTTTTTGGTTTTGTTTTTTTTTGGGGGGGGGTGTTTGGATTTTTGTTTTATTTTGTTATTTATTTCTTTTTTCAAGACAGGGTTTCTCTGTGTAGCCCTGGCTGTCCTGAAACTTACTGTGTACACAAGGCTGGCATTGAATAGAGATCCAACTGCCTCTGTCTTCCAAGTGCTGGAATTAAAGGCATGCAGCACCATCCCCCAATATACACAGAGTTGTTTTTATAATACCATATATGTACATGAGTGCAGTTGGAGTCCGTCCGCGTGGTTACACTGCAAGAAGTTTATGTGCCCTTCAATCATAGATGATGGACAGAAGATGCTTTCAGATCTGGAGATGTTGAATGTTACCATTAAAGCCCTCTAGATAGGATAACTTCATAGGAGAGCTATTGCTGAATCCCAGGGTATCCTGAGCTGAGGTGTATGATACCAGCCACAGTGAGACCCTGGAACATGCATGTGTATATGAAGACAGGATGTGGCACGTGACACGGTGGTCACGTTGCAGCTGGTGTCCCTTGGTCCTTGAGAAGACATTTGTTGGGCTCCACCTCAGCTTGTGGACACTGGGAAATGAGCAGGATCACACGCAGTCCACGGCATTGACCTCTTGATGCCCTGCGTCTATATTTGTCTGGTTCATCAGGTCTCAAACCTGAACAAACATCCGAGCATGCCCAGGGAACTTAGAGCTCTCCAGGCTGCACTGAGAGAAACTTCTAGTCAGGGGTCAGAGCGTTTGACACACACAGAGCGCTTCAGAGACGGAAGCTAAGGGGCAGGGAGAGAACTAGTACAGAGGGAAACCTCAGATGCGGGAGCTCGCTCTAACCCTGCTGTACTTTCATCTCCCCAGGTTACAACCATCCGGCTCTGGCGAAACTCGTTCAACAGCCTCAGAACGCGGTATGTCTCCCTGATGTGCTGATGTGCAGACTAAGGGCAGACTGTGCTCATGGCCAGACCTGATAGGCATCTTCAGGGGTGTTTCTTTCTCAGCGCTCAGATGTTTGCTGAGCACTCAGATGCCTTAGAGAAGTGTTGCCTTTCCTCAACTTGACATAGACTTAGTCACCTGGGAAAAGGAGAACCCGGCTGGAGGAAACACCTCCCGTCAGATTGTTCTGTGGGCGTGTCTGTGAAACATTTCCTTGATCAGTGGTAGCGTGTTCTTGATCAGGACAGCTAGAGAGATAGCTTAATAGTGAAGAGCACTTGTTGCTCTTGCAGAGGACCTAGATTGGGTTCCCAGCATCCCCGGGGTAGCTCACCACTGTCTAACTCCAGTTCCAGGGGATCCAATACTTCTTCTGACCCTCACAGGCTCCTGTGTGCATGTGGTACACACACTCAGGCACACCCACAAAATGAGATAAATTTAATTGGAAAACCATTCTGAGCAAGTCATGGGCAACATGCCAGTGAGAGGTACTTCTCCATGGCCTCTGCTTCAGTTCCTGCCTCCAGCTTCCTGCCAGGCTCCTGCCCTGACTTCTCGCACTGATGGAGTGTAACCTGGAAGCCTTCTCCCCCCAAAGCTGCTTTCTTTAGTTGTGGTATTTATCACAGCGACAGAACGTAACTGTGACCGCGAGGAAAGCTCAGCATCACCATTCCCATGAAGTCAGTTACTTAACCATCGTCAGGTGAGAACTGTAACCACATCAAGGCTACGGAACAAAGGATATGGTGTAGACATAAGACGATGATAACGGTTAACACACATGAACAATGCAGTGTTCTGTGTTTTTATTCGAATGTTTGAGTGTGCACTGTGTGTATGCACCACTCTCGGAGGCCTGAAGGGGGCATCAGTTCCCAGGGAGTTACAGGCTGCCCCGAGCTGCCTGATGTGGAGATTGGGACCCAAACCCATGTCTTCTGCAAGAGCAGCAAGTGCTCTTAGCCCTGAGCTACCTCTGCAGCCCTCCTTTTAAATGTACCGCTATCAAACTTCAATGCATGTGTATGTTGGATGTTGAGCCTAACCCCCCCATAACCACCTATGTGGTCTGTAGGTTATAACTATAACATTCTATGATTTGAGAGTCTGAAGAGCAGAAAGGTTGCATATCTGCCTGTATTAGTTGTCTTGTTGGCTATAACATAAGCAGCTTCAGGGGTTTATTCTGGCTCTCAACTCCAGGGTACACTGTCATGGGTGGGGCATGTGTGGCGTGGGGCACGGTGGGAGGCAAGGACGACTCCCTACAGCGCACCTGCATTCAGAGAGCAGAGCCACCAAAGCTGCTTCTTAGCTCACTTGCTACCTCCTATTCATCCCAGAACTCCAGCCGGTGAGGTGGTACCACACACACTTAGAGGGGGTCTTCCCAGGGCACTGTGGTCCGGAAAGCCCCTCACAGCCATTCTCAGAGGTGACGCTAGATCCTGCCAGTCGACAGTCAGTATTAATCATCGTGCTGGCTGAGGTCACGTGGGCCTGCAGAGGCGCTTGAAGTAAATCCGGAGAACCGAATTCATTCGTGATGGAGCAGTCAGAGGTCAGGAGAAACTTCCCAGGGAAGTGACTTT
This sequence comes from Rattus rattus, assembly GCF_011064425.1. Taxonomy (NCBI): domain Eukaryota; kingdom Metazoa; phylum Chordata; class Mammalia; order Rodentia; family Muridae; genus Rattus; species Rattus rattus. Next base: position 13,439,312 of record NC_046162.1, on the reverse strand, counting down.
GAACAGAGATCTGAAGGAGGAGAGGCCATGAGGTGGCGCGGGCAGGCACAGACAGGACCAGAACAGCCACAGAGTTCCTACCTCCTTTGTCGTATTTTGGCTCCCGTGACGGTGAGCAAAGACTAACGAAAAACAGCTTGGAAGAAGAAAGTGTTTATTTAGCTTGAGGTTAAGGTTCATCGCTAACAGAAGTCAGGGCAGTGACGTGAGGCAGGAGTTAAAGCAGAGGCAATAGAGGGTGCGTTTTAAGCTTGCTCCTCATGGCTCGCTCAACCCAGGACCACCTGCGCAGGGATGGCACCGCCCCCCTCGCATCAATCTTTAGGCAAGAGGATGTCCCACAGACACGCCCACAGGCCGGTCAGACAGAGCCAAGGCCTCAGCTGAGGCTCCCCCTTCCCAGATAAGTACAGGTTTGTGTCAAGCTGACAGCAACCACCCAGTTCAGCCTCGAATGGGCTTTCTCAGTCTCGGTTCTGATGGCGTTTAGATCCCCGACCACTCCATGTTATGGGGGCCCCTCGTCATGGCAAAATGGGAATGTCTTATAAGTGCCGATATTTTGTCTGGTGGGTATAGCAACCTTGGTTGGGAAGCCCCACGATAGAAGAGCTAGGCTGAGCATGGTGGGACGACGTCAGAAGACCTGTGTCTGTCTTCAGGGTCCCTGCATGTTGTACTCAGTGAATCTGTCCACGAAGTCTCTTGCTGCCCACGGTTGTCCTTTTAAGCATCCTTTTTAGATGCCATTTTCCTGAGGTCGGGGTGTCACTCGCTTGTCAAAGTGCCCGCTATGCAGGAAGCCCTGAGTTCTATCCACACCGCGTAGTGAAACCAGTGATGGTGGTGAATATCAGTAATCCCAGTTCCCAAGAAGTGGAGGCAGGAAGATCAGAAGTTCAAGGGCACCCTGGGCTATATAATGAATTTGAGACTAGAATGGGTTACATGAGATCCTATCTAAACAATTAAATAATAATAATAAGAATAAGAATAAGAATAATAATAATAAATAGACATTTTACTTTCCTGTTTGTTCTACTACCACACAGTTTTGATCCTGTTATATATTCATTTTCAATTACTATACTAACAGATGGTCACAAATTTAATTAGTACCTGAGAGCTATGAATAGTGGCACATGCATGTAATCCAAGCACCCTGGGAGCTGAGGCAGGAGAGGATCAGGAGTTTCTGTTCATCCTCATCTGTATAGCAAGTTTGAAGCCAGCCTAGGCTGCATGAGACCCTGTCTCAGGACAACAGTGGATTCAGAGCAATGTCAGAGGGTGGCCTCTGCTTCAGGCCGGGGGTCTGTCGAGCCTAGCTGTGGACTCTGCTCCTTGGGACCGGCTTCCCAGCCTCCCTGTTGGAGGCACTCGGACTGCCTGAAGCTCCGTCAGCCTCTTAGCAGACTCCTTCCCTCTTGGTCCTTAAAGCCTGCGTCACACTGGCAGTAGACGTCTTCTCCTCTTCTGCTTCTGCTCCTGTGGTCACACTGGGCCCAAAGGAAATAGAGAACCATCTTCCAAGCGAGCCCATCAGGAGCCATTGTGGCAGCTTCCTGGTGACACAGACGTTGTCCTGGGGGCAGCAGGTGGACCTGGGATGCTGTGGTTGCTCTCGCCATGTGGATATGCTGCACGGGCACCACAATAAATCTGCTCTATACGACAGGATATGCTTCACCCCCCACTGAGAAAGTACAAATAGTAACAGGGATCTGAACAGGTCACCCTCAGCTATATGATGTTATGAGGGCTACGATTTCTCCCATCCAAATGAGACAGACCCTGCCACTCTGTCCTAAAAGACAATAGGACCCCTCCTCTTCCCTGTCTCATGAGTGGACTCTTTATTATGTCTGATTACTTTTCTCAGAAAATCATGAGGACTTTCATCCTCATTCATCCTCTTGTGGGCAGGAAATTGTCCCTTCCAGTGGTTTCATGGCATTGCCTATATGAATAAGTGGCAACCAGCTTGTCTACTCTCCTGAGGATAGTTCCACTTTGGGACTCTCAGGAAGATGGCTGCTGTAGGCAATGGAACCCATATCCACCAGGGGCTTCCCCTGTGTTTTTCCTACCGGATGTAGAGACAGCAACAGAACTGTGGCCATGGCAGGTGTCCATGTTCTGTTTCTGCAGATCCTGCCAGTTGAAAACTTACTGTCTTGATTTCCTTTCCTACTGACATTGGGGTGGGGGTGGGGTCTCCATCTCTTCATGTCCTGTCCGACACTTAGTGTGTGTGAGTTTCCGTGTGACTCAGAGGAGGACATCTTGTCTTCTCTTGATGGGAAATTTGATCCTTAGTGGAAATGGAGGGTGGTGGTTTGGAGCCCTGACCCGATCAAGAGCTGAACTCCACTCTGACCTGTACTGGGGGTGTAGCCTTTGGAAGAGCACTGGCCTGGCATGCTCGAAGCCCTAAGTTTGAGTCCCTAGCACTGTGTAAACTGGGCATGGCTATGCATGACTCTAATTCCAGCCCTCGGGAGGTAAATGCAACGATACCAGAAGTTTCAGGCCTTTCTTAGCTATATAACAAGTTCAAGGCTAGCCTGGGCTACAAAAGACCCTGTTTTTTTTTAAAAAAAAAAAAGTGTGTGTGTGTGTGTGAGTGTGTATGTGTGAGTGTGTGTGTGTGTGTGTGTGTGTGTGTGTGTGTGTGTGTGTGTGTGTGTGTGTGTTAAATTCTTTTGGAGATCTCCTGAAAGTGATCAGTGGGCATGAGAGGAGCTGCCCGCTTAGGAGAGACCAGAGGACAGTCTTGCCTCCGATCAATCGAGCACAATGCATAGGGCATCCTGAAAAGGTGGCCAAGGAAGCCAGAGGCACAGGGGATGTGTTTACGCTCAAAGCCGCTTTGTTTCAAAACTTGTGCAGATCCCAGATGCCTTGGCAGCTGGTGCTGAACAAATGTGTCAACAAACATGTCACACATATTTGCAGTGTCAGCCGCCTGCAGAGGCAGTCTTCCCAGTCACACTTGATGGCCCGAGGACACTGACTCTTGCAACGACACCTCCCTGTTCACCTTGCCTGTCTCCCCACATACCCAGCCAAGGGCTGGTCCCCACTGAGAGACATGGCTGGTCTTGCTAGCCAGCTTGCTATGGGACTCATCTTCCAGCCAGTCTTTTGAGGCGGCGTTTGCTTGGGTTCTGGTCATCGTGCTTGCCCAAGTATGCTTGCCCATCTCCCCCACCCCACACCTGCCGTGTCATCAACCCTCTTGGGCCACAGTAGCACCACTGTGAACCACAGCCTGCTGGCTTCAGGTCAGTGTAGAAACGGATACTGTCTAACTGCATCCATCTGGGTTCCAGCTCTAATGTCTCTGGGGCCATCTCAGTGCATTTCCCCCACACTGTGCACTGTGTATTTGGCCTTGCCCGGGCACGGTCACACTGCCATGAGAAATGGCTGTAGTCTGACTTTCCCATACCTGGGATGGATGCACACAGTGGGCCAACTAAGGCACTCACCCATCTGAGACTTCCAGACTGTTGTGCCATACCTCAGGAGCCCTGTACTCTGTCTGTGCCTTCTCTCCTGAAGGCTCTCTGTCAGTACCTGGCAAGACGTGCCCACGTTGGCAGATGAAGACCCTGAAGTTCAGAGATGTTGAGTGATTTGCCTAAGGTTACACAGCCAAGGACAGTTCTCCCTAACCTAGTGGAAACCTTAGTTGTTTCTGCGGCCGCATGTCCCAGATGTCTTCTGTTCCTAATGTCACGCTTTGTCGAGCAAGAACACCGCCCCCACATCTTTTCTGGGCCCAGATAGGCAATCAAGCTGCCAGCCTGCCTGTCTGTCTCTCTCCGGAGGCCTTTCCCCCTCCGCCCATGGCAGCAGTTTGCTCCCAGCCTGGTCTCGTCATGTTCCTGACTTCTCACGGACCTCGTGAGCACGTCAGAGCCAGAAGGAAATGCTTTTTTAAGGCCCCTGCCCACACAGCAAGGTCTTCAGCTCTGTCAAGCAAATGTGTACCCGGCATTTCTAAGCAGAGGTCCCTGGAGTGCCTAGCCCAGAATGCTATCAGAAGCCAGCAACCCCGCACTGGAGGCATGTCTTATGTCTTGGGACAAATTGCCTGACCTCTCTGGTCCTTAGCAGTGAAGAAAGTTCAACGTTCATACTTCTCATCCTTCCGGCCCCTTCCGTGTCTCCCAGGCACACCAGAGAGGAATCGCCGAGCAGGGAAAGCAGCAGAAGTATGAATCTGCCCCACTTTCTACTGGCCCAAGCCACATCCCAAAGCCACCAGGAGAGCGAGCAGCTGCTAGGGCCTCCTGTCCTGTGTCTCCCACGGTGTAGCAACGATACCGTTCAGATTTGCACTGAGCTTATCATGTCCAAAAGACGCGAGTGTCCAAGATGCCTCCATGTTCCAGGGAGTTTCCACTTGTCTGCTTTGGTTCATTTGTCTGTTTTTGAGAAAGGGTCTCCGTGATCTAGACTGGCCCCGACCTCCCTGTGTAACCAAAGATAACCTTGAGTTTCTGAGACTCCTGCCTCCGCTTCCCAAGTGCTTGCAGTTGCTGCCCACCCCACTCGGTTTCTGCCTTGCTGGAAATGGAACCCAGGGCTTTGTGCATAGCAGGTGAGCACTCTACCAACAAAGAGAGATCTTCAGCCTGGGACTCTGTATGCACCAGGCTGGCCTTGAACTTGAACTTGATAGGAAGCTACACCACACCCTGCCAGATCCCTACTTTTTATAACAAACGTTCCTATCCACAGCAGGAGAGTACTTTTTGGTTTACAAACTGCAAAGATGGTTCCTGTCTCCTTTCTCCAGCTGCTCCTGAGGTTAAGGCCACTTCCCAAATGATGCAAGTTAACGCAGATCAGGGCCAAGCCACAGGCTTCGCTTGGAACTCGCCAGTCTTCCTCTGCTTTCCTTTTGTGATGTGCCCTAGAATCCAAGCCAAGGTGCTGAGTTGCATTTGGTGTGATCCCTTTCATAGCCCAGGTCCACGTCCATGTCACTTACCCGCTAACAGCCTCCGTCGTGACCTCCCCCATTCCTGCTGGTGCTGGTGTGGGTGAATCCCCAGGGCTGCTTTGTTCTCAGTCCACTGCAGACGTGGTTGGTCATTAGCGTGAGGGCCAACTCCAGCACCAGGACAAGGAAGGGATTTGGGCTCCAGGTCAACCTCTAGTTGAATCCTAGGCTTCCCATTCTGTGTGCCCAGAGCGCCTCTCTTGAAAACCTGAACTATTCTGAGTTTACTGACTTTGCACAGTATGCTGCTAACCCCAGCCCAAAACTCTAGCTCAGTGGTTCCCGACTTCCCTAATCCTTTAATGCATAGAGTTCCTCATGCTGTGGTGACCCCAACCATAAGATTATTTTCATTGCTACTTCCTAACTGTGCTTTTGCTACTGTTATGAATCATAATGTAAATATATGTGCTTTCTGATGGTCATATGTGACCCATAGGTTGGGAACCACTGTTCAACTGCTCATCTGACCAGTCACAAGTTATCTTAAGGTTGTGGAAAGGCCTGTCCAGTGCCTACCAGAAAGTAGGTGACCAGATACGCCATGCTTCCGCCCTGGTCTCTCTGTTGCATGCTGTCTGGGATCATCTCCTCCTGGTGGGATGAGGCAAAGAGGAAGGTCCTGGGTAGGAAGTCGCTACCTCTTAGAGTGTTCCTAGAACCCCTGTGAGCAAAGGCAGGCGCAACTCCTTCTCTCTGTTTTAAAGATAAAATCATTGAGACGTCATTTTAAGTGGTTATTTATGCTTAATAACTTTTAACTCTGATTTGCTTGGGGATTTTTGAAACAGGGTCTCATGTAGCCAGGCCTTGAATTCAGTTTGTAGGTGGGGATCACCTTGAACTCCTGATCCTCCTCTCTACCTCTCCAGTTCTGGGATCACAGATGCGTGCCAGCACACCCAATCTATGTGGAGCTGTGGATGGAGCCCAGAGCTTCCTCCATGCTAGGCAAACATACAACCTGAGCTTTGGCTCCAGACCCTGGAGGTATATTTTTTTTTCTTTTTTTTTTTTTTGGTTCTTTTTTTTTTTTCAGAGCTGAAGGCACCTGCCTCTCTTACCACTGAGCCAAATCCCAACCCCCCTGGGGTTATTAATAATTTTATTGTCCTGCCTCTCTTGGGCCAGAGGCCAGAGGCTTTTGAAGCTACATTTTTTTTTTATTATTAGAACCAGAAAGTCAGTGCACTTGTCCTGCTTCTTTGGAAATGTGTTTGTGCTGTCTCCCCAGCCCGTGGTCCAGCCCAGCAGCCACAGGGCAGGGCAGACTCACCTTTGAACAGACTGATCCCTTCCCAGAACCCCTCACTTCTCCGCATGAGGAGTGAACAGCATCAGTTTAGCATTGACTCACACTGTTGATTTCCTTGCAGAGGGAATTAATCCTCTGAACCCATATCCATCAAAATAGAGCTGAGGGGGATAGATGTTCGTGGTGTTCTGGCTTTTTTCTCTACTTAATTAGCCAGCTCTACCAACACACCTCCATTCTAATTAGAAGTCCCACAAATGCGTGTGCGAGTGTGGGTGTGAGTGTGGGTGTGAGTGTGGGTGCGCATGCATGTACCCATGCACCCCAGCATGTGTGGAGGTCAGAGGGCAACCTCAGATGTCAGTTCCTGGCTTCTGTCTTGCTTGTGACATAGACTCCCCACTGTGCACTCCAGGTTGCCTAGCCTGAGCTTCTTAGGATTCCCCTGTCTCTGTCTCCCATCTTGACTGGGGTCACTGGGGTTATAGATACTCTCATATCTGACTTTACACACCACCACGCTTTACATGTGTTCTGGGGATCTGAACTCAGGCCCTCACATTCACAAGGTGCTTCACCCGCCACGCCAGCGCTCCAGCCCCTGCTTTTTTTTTTTTTTTTTTTTAAATTAAGGTAAACTAGTGCATTCCAGCAGGCCAGCTGTGCTATGTGACAGCTTAAACCACTAAGATAACACCAGTGAGCCTACAGTGCCTCGCAGAGCTTTTTCGATATCTCCACCGTGTGAAGGTACCATGCGGAAGAGGGCCTGGGTCGGACCCCAAGAACTGACACGTCTGCCTGCTGTTCCTTTTCAGAGCACTTTCATCAACAGACCTGCCCTGGGCATCCTGCCTCCAGAGAACTTTGTGGACAAGCTCCGGGAGTCCTTGATGTCGGTGAGTTTGGGGGATGACTCCTCCCATGTTGGTAGTCCCACCCACCGCCACTGGCTTCCAGCCTGTCTGTCTGTCCTCAGAGGTAGCCCAGGCAGGCAGGAAAGGGTGAGATCCATAGCCAGCTAGGATGGGTGGGCAGGCTGTCTGTCTGCTACATCAGACAGTCGAGGGAGGGAGGAAGGAAGGGAGGAAGGAAGGAGGGAAGGAAGGAAGGAAGGAGGAAGGAAGGGGAGGAGGAGGAAGCAAGGAAGAAAAGAAGCAGGGTTGGGGATTTAGCTCAGTGGTAGAGCGCTTGCCTAGCAAGCACAAGGCCCTGGGTTCAGTCCTCAGCTCTGAAAAAAAAAAAAAAAAAAGAAAAAAGAAGCAAGGAAGGAAAATGTTTTGAAATAAGGATATGAGACAGCCTTGTCAAAACGACCAATTTATTACTTGGTTCTTTCATACATAACGTGTGTGTGTCTGTGTCTGTGTCTGCGTGTATATATAAACAGGGTTTCATGTAGACCAAAATGGTCTCAAATGCATGGCCTATGTAGCCCAGGATAACCTCAAGCTCTCTACGGGAATAGCTTTTAACTAATCTTTTTATTGCAGGAGTGTGCCACCACACCTATTTTGTGCAGGGCTGGGACTCTGAACCCAGGCCATGTGCCTGCTAGGCAAGTGTTCTACGAGCTGAGCCTCATCTCCAGCCCTCGGGATTTTTAATTTGTCTTTTGAAGAAAAGCAGGGGTTTTGTGTGCAGGACAAAGGGCATCCCTGGGGAAATGGGTACTTGTCCTGTGACGAGAATGAGGGGTGTGGTCCTCTTTGGACTCCCCTTCAGTTCTTCTTGCCACATGAACTAAAGTCACTGAGGACCTCAGCTTATGGTCCTGGAAGTGCAGGTGTCCCAGGAGACACAGAGGGGACTGCTGTTTACATGCACACACACATACATGCACACACACACACACACACACACACACACACACACACACACACACACACACACACACACACACACACACACACACACACACACACACACATACACACATACACACACACACACACACACACACACACACACACATACACACACACACACACACACACACACACATACACACACACACACACACACACACACACACACACACACACACACACACACACACACACACACACATACACACACACACACACACACACACACACACACACACACACACACACACACACACACACACACACACACACACACACACACACACACACACACACACACACACACACACATACACACACACACACACACATACACACACACACACACACACACACACACACACACACACACACACACACACACACACACACACACACACACACACACACACACACACACACACACACACACACACACACACACACACACACACACACACACACACACACACACACACACACACACACACACACACACACACACACATACACACACACACACACACACACACACACACACACACACACACACACACACACACACACACACACACATTTTATTTAAATTTGAGAGTCTCACCGTGTGGCCCCAGCTAATGCTGAGATGGACAGGTTTAACATCACACTGGCCTGGGATCTGCTGGCCTTCTTTCCTCTCTACTGACCTCAAAGCTCTTCCTGGACTTTTCCACCCTGGAAAAATCTGAGCCCACTTTTCCAACCTACTGTTTCTGGTGCATTCCTGGTTCCCTCCCTGCCTCCCTCAGCCCTCCCTGGAAGATTCTGCTCCAGGAATAGAAAGAGAGCGAATCACTCACAGTGGATTCCCTCTACAGGTGGCGCCCAAAGGCATGTGTCAGCTCATCACGATGGCCTGCGGGTCCTGCTCCAATGAGAATGCATTCAAGACCATCTTCATGTGGTACCGGGTGAGCTGTGGCACAGGAGCACCCACATTGTCACCCTCCCTTCCCCCAGAGTGTTCAACTCGGATGTAATCTAGAGAGCCCGGTCGGAGCTTTCCAGCGTCCCAGTGTGTCAGGCACAGAAGACTTAGGATAGAGCCTGACAAGCCAGCTTAGCCAGCAATTAAATAGTTGAAAACAAACCACGGGGATCTATTCAATGTGGCCATATTGGGAAGAGGGACAAATAAAAAGGTCTAGTCATACCACAGTCTGTCTCCCAGGGCTGGATGTGAGACTTTGGCTTAAATAGAAGGGCAGAGATCTATGTAACTAGGCAGTCCTGGTCAGGGTGTGGTCCCACCCTACCACTGTCTCAGCTCCAATCTCTCCTCTAAATCCTGACAATTTGTAAATCCATCTCAAGGAGACAAGTTCCCCTTCCAATTGCCTCTTGGACTTCAGCCCTTTTTTCTCACATTTTGAGACCCTGGGGGGTTGGGGGAATCTCAGTTTCTTGGGGGTTGACTGTCTCAATAGCCAGGCAGCCAAATCTCTTCATGCCTGACAGAGGAAGTATAGTCTCAATTTTTTCCGCTGTAAGTTGTCCCATGTAAACAAACTCTGTGTGCAGCTGATAAAATATTAATACATCAGATAGCAGCACTTGCATTATTTCATTGCAAGCTCAATTAGTGTCATGTGTCTGCTTAGACCTGTCAAGATGGAACATTAAGTCAGCTCTTGAGAAAATACTCTAGCTGTGTGGATTAGGTCTCACCTTGGTGGGGAAGGGGATGCCTCTTATAGCCCAGCCTGTCTCTGATCTACTCTGTTCTGTTTTGGCAGAGTAAAGAACGAGGTCAGAGAGGTTTCTCCAAAGAGGAGCTGGAGACCTGCATGGTTAACCAGGTAGGTGTCGAGCTGGAGAGGTGACTCCACAAAGGTGCTTAGTTCAAGCTTCATAGCCTGAGTTTAATCCTGGAAACATACACTCACACACTCACACTCACACTCACTCACACACACACATACACTCACACATATATACACACACCCTCACTCACACACTCACAAACACACACACATACACACGCACTCACACATACACACACATACACTCATACATATATACACATACACTCATACATATAGTCACACACATACACACACACACACACACCCATACACACTCACACATACACACATACACATACACATACACACACACACACACACACACACACACACACACACACACTCACACACTCATACACACACTCACACACACTCATACACACATACTCATATACTCACACACATACACACACTCATACACACACTCACACACTCATACATACACTCACACACACACACACACTCACACACACACACACACACACACACACACACACTTACAAACACACACACATACACACGCACTCACACATACACACACATACACTCACACACACAAACATACACATACTCCCACACATACTCACACACACACACACACATACTCCCACACACACTCACACATACTCAAACACACACACACACACACACACACACACACACACACACACACCCCCCTGTGCTCATCATGGTGACTAATGCCTACCTTTTTTTCCATTCTAGAGTCCTGGATGCCCAGACTACAGCATCCTCTCCTTCATGGGTGCTTTCCACGGGAGGACCATGGGTAAGGAAAGAGCAGTATGGTCCCAAATCACCACAGATGCTAATGAGCAGGGACAGAAGTTGAATCTTTAAGCTGCCTTGTATCTAGAAGTCAGTGTTAAAAGTGTGTATGTACACACACGTGTGCGTGTATGTGTGCACATGCGTGTGTGTGAGTGTGTATATGTGTGTGTGTGTGCATGCGCACACACACCCCTTCTCCCCTCCTCTCTCTAGCTAGCATGTTTTACAGGGAGTAAGAACAGAGGTATCAATCATGCTGAAGTTCAGCCTCGCCCTCTGATCAGGGGTCAGCCTCCTCTTTGAGATGCTCGTATTTGTTTATACCTCCTTATCCCCCCCTCACTCTTATCCCTCCCTGTGCAGCAGCGTTCATATTTCCCAAGCCTGCTGAGCCTCACTGTCCTCCCAATGCACCACCTAGGCCAAAGGTTAACTCGGAACAAACTGTTAGCGTGTACACAGCAGGCTATTGCAATGTGGACACTTGGGACTGAAATGACTCAATGGGTAAAGCGTCTGGCACCAAACTTGTTGCCTTGAATTTGATCTTCAGAACCTACATGGCGGATGGTCCTCCCGTATGTTGTCATATTGCCCTCTATGCATACTCTGGCACATCTATGCATGTAAATAGACAGACACATGATAGATAGATAGATAGATAGATAGATAGATAGATAGATAGATAGATAGATAGATAGATAGATAGATAGATAAATGTCCTTAAAACTGGGGACTCAGTGGTTAAGAGCACTTGTTGCTCTTGCAGAGGACCTGGGTTCGGTTCCCAGCACCCACATGACAGTTCATCACCATCCATGACTCCAGGTCTAGGGAATCTGATGACCTCCTCCAGCACGCAGTACATGCAAAACACTCATATATATATATGTGTGTGTGTGTGTGTGTATGTATATATATATATATTTATGTGTGTATGTATATATATTTATATATATGTATATATATATATTTTTAAGTTTTGGAAAAAGTGTGCCTGTAGATTCCTTTCTACAATACAGAACACAAATATACTCTTCACTATAGAATATAAAGGGATAGAAAGATGGCTCAGAGGTTGAGAGTGCCTGAAACTCTTCAGGGGACCTAAGTTGTGATATCCATGTCAGGTGCCTCACAACCACACGCAAGCTCAGGTCCCGGAGGTACTGTGTCCTTTCCTGGCCTCCCCAGGCATTACACTCACATGACATAGAGTCACACAGACACGTGTATACACATTGATAAAATAAAAACAATAGCACAGAATATTAAAACGCCCCGTCTGCCCTTCCTACAGGGAAGACGTGTGTAGACTTGTAACCCAATCAGTTACATCAATTCCCTACAGAGAGGGGGAAATTATGCCTATGTGCAAATGTGGAGTATGACTTAGCAATGAGAGAAACTTTCCAAGGCCATTTAATGACAGAACAAGGATTTGAACCATTATCTCTCCTCAGGGTTTAATTTTTAATAAATCAAAACAAACGCTTATGCACATGCAAACACACACACACACACACACACACACACACACACACACCATCCAAGGGTTCTACATGCACAGGGCTGCAAAACTCATCATACCCTGTTTAAGGACATTGTATGCTACTGACTCAAGCCAAGTATCTGCTTTTCTGTTTTGCTGGGCTCAGGTTGCTTAGCGACCACACACTCCAAAGCAATTCACAAGATTGACATCCCTTCCTTTGACTGGCCCATTGCTCCATTCCCACGGCTGAAATATCCCCTGGAGGAGTTTGTAACGGACAACCAGCAAGAGGAGGCCCGCTGTCTAGAAGAGGTAACCTGGGTCCCCGACAGCGTCCTTCCACTATCTCTGTTTTTCTCAGTATCCTGAGTCTGAGCCCAGAAGACGACACATGTAGGAAATGGGTGGTGCTCCCCCTGGAGACCTGTGAGGGAAGAGATGAGAGGCATTGTTCTTTGGTTGTTTGTTTGGTTTTTAGATTTATTTATTTCTGTATGTATATGAGTACACTGTAGCTGCCTTCAGACACATCTGAAGAGGGCATCAGATCCCATTACAGATGGTTGTGAGCCTTCAGGTGGTTGCTGGGAATTGAACTCAGGACCTCTGGAAGGGGAGTCAGTGCTCTTAACTGCTGAGCCATCTCTCCAGCCCCCAAGAGGCATTGTTTTACTACCTAACATTTAACCCCCACATCTGGTACCAATTTCTTACCATTTCTTTAAGGACAAATATTTTACTACCTAGTGTTCATCCCCCACTTCTGGTTCCAATTTCTCACCACTTCTTTGGGGACATCTTTAAGTGACTTTGAAATAAGGGATAACGGCTTTATTTCAGATAATATGGGTATCTGGTAGGAGAAAGGCTCCATGGTCTAGTTCTGTGGTTGGCACTCTTTCCCTGAGTTCTGGAGCTTCTTTCCATTCCCTGGGTTGTCAGTCTAGAAAGAATGAGGGCTTGCAATCATTCGCCTCCACAGCTCTTTCTCCAGAAACAGCCCCCTTCAATCTGTCTCATACAGGAAATGGAGTAGTATAGGAAGAGTTTTATGGCTGGACCAACAATGACTGTATTTTCTATATTGGATATTATTAGATTTTGTCTTCAGCATTCACCATTTCAGTCAATAATAAATCAGTAAATTAAACACCTCCCAGGACTAAGCAGCATGCTGAGTGGTAGGCATTTAACGGTAAATGGAAGAGACAAGACCTTGGGTCAGGGCCACATCAGTAACTGTAGATTTCTTAGTTACCACAGCTTTAAAAGTCAACAGAAGGGGGTTGGGGATTTAGCTCAGTGGTAGAGCACTTGCCTAGCAAGCACAAGGCCCTGGGTTCGGTCCCCAACTCCGAAAAAAAAAAAAGGAAAAAAAAAAAAAAAGTCAACAGAGAACTAGGGTGGAGCAAGATTAGGAGAGTCCTGGGCACCACATAAAGTCAGATATGGTGGTACATGCACATAATCCCAGCACTTAGAAGGATCAGAAATTTGAGCACGTTCTCACCTACATAGTAAATTCAAGGCCATCCTGAATATATGAGACCCTGTCTTAATAAGTAAGTAGAAATCAATGAAATTTACTTTGACAGCATCTTTAGTTTGTTTCTTGAGATACAGAGTCTCGGATTCTAGCCTAAGTTGTCCTGGAACTTTCTGTTTTAAAAAGGCTGACTTTCTACACAGAAATTCTTGTGCCTCAACCACTCCACTTCTGGGAGAGGAGTCCAGGAGTGAGGACACAGCATTTTATTGAACCTAATATATCTAAAATATGACCTCAAAATGAAATTAATGTATTTTAAAGTAGTAGTAAGATTGTTCTTCATACTAAATCCTTGGAGCACAGTGTTAGTTTTGCATAAAGACTACCTGAGTGTGGGGTTTGGCCTTTTTTAAACACTTATTAAGCAACTAATGGCCTATCATGGTAATATTCATCATCTGTAAGATAACACCCGGGTCAGAACAAGACTTCAAGAAACACCACCATTGGGGTTGGGGATTTAGCTCAGTGGTAGAGCGTTTGCCTAGCAAGCACAAGGCCCTGGGTTCAGTCCCCAGCTCCGAAAAAAAAGAAAAGGAAAAAAAAAAGAAACACCACCATTTGGGAATGGTTGAGGACATTTCTTATATCACATCACATGAGAGTTCTTGGGTCAGGTGTTTAGTTCAGTGTTTTATGACTCAGTGCACCATCCCTCAGCTAGGGATGTCTCTTCACCCTGGGCCATCTTCCCCAGTCAGCATTCGTGTTCTGCCCACATGGTCCCCAAGCCCACAACACAGCCATGATAGGGCCACTTTCCATGCAGATAGGTTTTGCCACAGCTTCTCAAATGAGCCTCTATCTCGGTCTGCCTGAGAGCCCCACACAAGCAAGAATACCATAGCAAGGGCAACAGCAGTGACATGCTTAGAGAGGTGGCTCTGCCCGCCTTTTCAGCAGCTTATTCCAACATGTCCACCTAGAAAACCTGGCACGGTGGCCCCAGAATCTGGAGGTAGAGGCGGGAGAATCTAGAGTATATGTCCACCATTGGTTCCATAGCTTTAGTCCCAGCACTGGGGAGGCAGAGGCAAGTGGATCTCTGTGAGTTTGAAGCCAGCCTGGTCTACATAGTGAGTTCCAGGACAGCCAGAGCTATGTGTAAATCTGTCTGATCAAGAACTTAGTCTGTAGTCTAAGCAGTCCCTGAACTCACATTTCACCATCAGGTCACGTACTCCATGACAAATTTGAGGCCAGTCTGAGCTATATGTGTATCCACTTGCAGATCAAGAAAGGGAGGCATCAGGAAGCTAAATTACTCATCCCATATGTATTCGTCCCAGTAACAAAGGAGCACATTCCTGTACACAGCACGGCTCCTAACAGGTCCCACACGTGTCATGGGACATGCCACAGACACACTTTCAATATGATCTCCAGGGGTTCACAGACACACACACACACACAATCCCAGTGGTCAGCCGTGGAATCTACTCCTGTTCTGAGCAACCTCTCCCCCTTCTGGGTCCTAGGTGGAGGATCTAATTGTGAAATATCGGAAAAAGAAGAGAACAGTGGCTGGGATCATCGTGGAGCCCATCCAGTCCGAAGGTGGAGACAACCACGCGTCAGATGACTTCTTCCGGAAGCTGAGAGACATAGCCAGGAAGGTGAGAGTGTGTGGAACGAGGCCGGCAGGACCACAAGGATTCTGGGTTCCCCAGGGGCAAAAAAGTTGGCACCTCTTCTGCCTTGGGGGTCCATGAAGACTTACACACGTGCAGAAACCGCCTGGCTTTACTGAAGTCAGAGAAGTTGGTATTGGTACTCGGAGTGTAGTTCAATGGTAGCTTGCACAGCGCTCTGGGTTCCATTTTTTTTGGGGGGGCAGGCTTGCATGGGGAGGCATGAGTGATTTTTATTTAAAATAATTTTGCTGAACCAGCGTCTGGGGCTAGAGTTGTAGTTCAGTGGCAAGCACTGTGGTATAGCATGCACAAGGTTCTGGCTTCTCAGTACTGAAGGGAAAGAAACGTTCTGTGAGACATGATGCCTCATCCATAATCCTGACATTCAGAGGCTGAGGCAGGAAGGTTACCACAGGTTCAAGGCTACCCTGGGTATGTAGAGAGTTTAAGACCAGATTGGGTTATAGAGTGAGAAACAAACAAACAAAACCAGCCTCCAGGGGGTTGGGGATTTAGCTCAGTGGTAGAGCGCTTGCCTAGCAAGCGCAAGGCCCTGGGTTCAGTCCCCAGCTCTGAAAGAAAAGAAAAGAAAAGAAAAGAAAAGAAAAGAAAAGAAAAGAAAAGAAAAGAAAACCAGCCTCCAGACTACTGGAGTCTTACATATTTGCTTTGTTTTTCATTTATTTTACTTATTTTATTTCATGTATGTGGGTGTTTTGCCTGCATGTATGTCTGTGCAGCGTGTGCATGCAGTGTCTGCAGAATCAGAAGAGGGCATCAGGTCCCCTGGAACTGGAGTCAGATAGTTGTGAGCCGCCATGTGGGTTCTGGGAATATGGAACCAGGGTCCCACGGAAGAGCAACTGCTGCCCTTAACCACTGAGCCATCTCTCCAGCCCCAAACTACTGTTTTAATCAGGTGTCTTATTTAGGGTTTCTGTTGCTACAGGGAAACACCATAACTAAAAAGGAAGTTGGAATGGAAAGGGTTTATTTGGTTTACACTTCCATATTGCTGTTTACCTTCAAAGAAACCAGAACAGGAGCTCACACAGAGCAGCAGGAACCTGGAGACAGGAGCTGAAGTAGAGGACACAGAGGGCGCTGCTTCCTGGATCACTCCTCATGCCTCACTCAGCCTGATTTCCTATGGAGCCCAGTGCCACCAGTGTAGGGACGGCACCACCCACAGTGGGCTGGGCCCTCCCCCCATTAATCACTAGTTAGGAGAATGGCTAACAGTGATCTTATGGAAGCATTTTCTCCTTTCAGATCCTTAAGATCCCCTCCTTTCAGATAGTTCTAGCCTGTGTGTCAGGTTGACATAAGACCCGCCAGTACGTTGGGACTGTTCAGTTAGCAATCCTGAGACTAACGGCCTCGGCCTCTCTCCTCTCTGTGGAACTTGCCTTGCCCTTCAGTCCACTGTGGTCCATAGTCGGCAGGTGTAAAGTGAGCGGTGTCAGCATCAACATTAGTCTGGTGATTGGGCATTTGTAAGTGCTAGGTTTTAACATTGCAACCAAATACTTGACTTCAACAGAGTAAGCCCCCAGAGGAAAGATTGACTTTACTCTATTTCTGAGGGCTCACTGCATAGTCATTTGACCCCACGTGCTTGGGCAGATTACCATGGCAGCAGAAATATGTGACAGAGAAGAACCATTACATCATAGCTGACAGGAAACAGAGAATGAGACAGGAAGTGACCAAGAGATGCTCTAGCCTCCAGCGACCTGCCTCCCAGTGACCTACTTCCTCAGGACGGATCCTCCTTTCTTTTTTAAAAAAATTATTTATTTATTTTCTGATATGAGTACACTGTAGCTGTACTCCAGACATACCAGAAGAGATGGTTGTGAGCCACCATGTGGTTGCTGGGATTTGAACTCAGGACCTCTAGAAGAGCAGTCAGTGCTCTTTTTTTCTTTTTCTTTTCTTTTTTTTTTTTTTTTTTCCGGAGCTGGGGACCGAACCCAAGGCCTTGTGCTTGCTAGGCAAGCGCTCTACCACTGAGCTAAATCCCCAACCCCCCAGTCAGTGCTCTTAACCGCTGAGCCATCTCTCCAGCCCCTAGATCCTCCTTTCTAGAGTTTCCTAGTAGCACCCTGGCAAGAGACAGCACTCAGCATGTGAACCTGTAGGGAAGTTTCTATTCCCATGATAACAGGTGTATGTATAGCACACACATGAAGCCAGCCTGTGCATAGATCAGAAAGGCGGAGCACGAGCCCGTTTGCACACACATATGAACTAGTGGATCTAGGTAGCACAGAGGCGGTGGCAGCTGTCCAAGAGGGGGTGACCTCTCAGCTTCACGTTTGCACACGTTGCTCTCCAACGCCAGTCATGCCCAGGACTGCAGCCACAAGCAAGAGAGCTGTGAGCTGGTATGGAATGTGCTAGATGTTCTGGTTTTGTTCCATCTGGACAGTCTAGGGCATGTTCCGATGCAGCTCTGACCTAAACTGTTCTGGTTTGTTCTGCATAGCTGAGGGATGGGCTTGGCCTTACAGTTTAGAATCCGAGGGTGAGGTGCACATCTGGGCTCCAGCTTGCAGGGGTTACGGAGATTGATTGGGGAGCCCCTGGAGACTTACAAGTGTTTGTTCCTCCCTCCCCTGCTCTCGGAACAGCATGGCTGTGCCTTCCTGGTGGACGAGGTTCAGACTGGAGGAGGCTGTACAGGCAAGTTCTGGGCCCATGAACACTGGGGCTTGGATGACCCAGCCGACGTGATGTCGTTCAGCAAGAAGATGATGACTGGGGGCTTCTTCCACAAGGAGGAGTTTCGACCAAGTGCTGTGAGTGTCCCCAGCTTTGTCAAGAGCACATGACTGGTCCCTTTCCATACCTGAGGAACCTGGGGCATTCCTGGGTGGCATAGAGGTTTCCTTTGGTGTCACATGCAATAATAATGACAGTAGCTATTGCTGTAGAATGGACACTCTGTGCCCGTCTATTTCTGGTGGCCCCTAAATCACACAACAATCTGATCAAGGAGCCTCGTATTGTCTTTGTAATGGCTTACTATGGACAGATCAGATGTAGAAGTAAGTAAGCTTCTGCCATAGTTATTTTTCTCATTGCTCTGTCCTAGTACCTGACAAGGACCTCTTAAGGAAGAGTTTGTTTGCGGTTACAGTTTGAAGGGATATAATCCACCCTGAGAGGAGGCATGGTGACAGGAGCAGATGACTAGTTACATTGTATCCATAGTCAGGAAACAGAAGGGAAATGGGGTTGGACAATAAAACCTTAAGGTGGGTACCCGGTGCCCACCTCCTCCAGCGAGGGTCCACTCTTTAAAGGTCCACTAGCAGCTGGGGACTACATTTTCAAACTTGTGTGCCTATGGGGGACAATTTTATTATTCAAACCACAGCACTCTCCAAGGTCACTAACCATTGAGCCTGTTAGTGACAGAGTCACGAGTCTCACATCGCCCATCTGTAATTATACATATACTGTAAACATCACAAATTGTCTTATGTGCACATAAATGTGTGTGTGTGTGTGTGTGTGTGTGTGTGTGTGTGTGTGTTAAATGGGCATTATAACATCCCAACAATGATGCAATCATTTAACTGCATCCCTCAGGACATCCTCCTTTTTAAATAATGTGTAACTGCAGTTAGGGAACTATATGACCTCTGACTTCCACACACATGTGCACAAATGTGTATGTATACCCACATGAATATACACATGCCCATATATACATATATACATACATATACATGCATACATGCATACACACGCATACAAAAAGGAAGCCGGGTTTGGTGTGAGGTTGCTTAACCTGGGGACAGCCTGGATGAGGAACAGTGTTGTTCCTCAGGAGCTGTCCACCTTCTTTTTTGAGACCGGGTCTTTCCCTAAGCTGAAGCGTACTGATTGGCCCTGACTAGCCCCAGGATCACAACCTTGCTGAGCCCCATCGAGCTAGGCGCCTCCAAGGGGGAAGCACCATCAGTTCAGGCCAGGCCATGACCAACTTCCAATAGGGCATGGTGTAGCTCTGGCTGGGTGGCTGGGAAGACCATATAGGCACTGGTAGATGAACAAGACGTCCTGCTAGAGGTGCCTTATTCCTGTGAGGGTCAAATGTAAACAGACTCTTGTGGAAACGCGCCTTCCTTCGCCAAAAACCAGGCAGGACTTGACTGGGCTTCTCCACCAGCTCCTGTGGGAACCACACAGGGCAGGCATGGCCCACTGGTTTCAGGCGGAGCATCTCAATATTGTGAGAGAGGGCACTTGCCCGGGCAAGCTGCAGTTGGTGCTATGGGACCGGCAGCCCAAAGCTCAAGAGACCTCCAGTGACAAAGAGAGCAAAGTGTATATGGGCTGGCAAGCCAGCACTTCCCCATGGACCCTAGAGCGGAGCAGCCCCGATCCTGGATGCGACCCAGCGCTATAATGCCAGTAGGGTACAGTGGCTGTTCTGAGTGTCATCGTGTTCCCTGCACAGTGACTGAGAAGCAGCTTCCAGAGTTCAGTGTCTGTGGATGCTCCCGGGTGGGGCTGCTGGTCTCAAGTGCCAGCAGCAGGACTAACTTAACCACAGGAAGGACTGTCAGAAGGAGACGTCTCCCTAGCATGAACCAGAGAAATGACAGGCCAGGATGGCCATTGCCAGAAGCTTCTAGCTCTTCATGGACACAGTGCAAGACAGGCTGCCAGTTCTACCCGGAGGTGCCAAAGACAGTGGCACGTTCAGAAAAGCCGCATGAAACCTCGCAGTGCAAGCAGCCTGTAGGAACAATGTCTGTCTCTCTCTCCAGTGCTCATCTCCAGCAGAGACAACAGGGAGGCTCCCAGGACTGTTCTCATTGTTTATTAAAACATATACAGGTTTTTGTTTTTGTATTTGTGGCAGGGGAAGCAAGGGGACAGTTAGAAAGTTCAAGAATCATACATTGAGTTCCTCAAATGGCAAACAAAAACCACTCAGCTAAAGGCTGTCACGTAACGGAGTTTCTCTCCTGGGCAGTGGGGGCCCACAGAGAGACCTGCAGAGTCACGTCTGAATGAGCAGAATCGAGGGTAGAATCGAAACTGAGAGGCAGGAAAGTCATGCCTAGGGATGGGGCAGACCCTGTGAGGGACTCTGATGTGTGAGCTCTTCCTGGTCTCATTCTAGCCTTACCGGATCTTCAACACCTGGCTGGGGGACCCATCCAAGAACTTGCTGCTGGCTGAGGTCATCAACATCATCAAGCGGGAAGACCTGCTCAACAACGTGGCCCATGCAGGGAAGACCCTACTGACCGGGCTGCTGGACCTCCAGGTATCTGTCCAGGTGGCATGGTGAGGAAGGAGGGAGGGCCTTAGCAGGCCCATGCTGAGGCACTCCCCCAAGGGATCAGCCACATGATGGGTCTAGTATAAAGTGAAGTTTATTTGGGACATGGGAAAGGGGGTCTGGGGAAGGGAGAAGAGGCAGAGAAAGAAGGGGGACAGAGAAGGACAGAAAGAGAAAGGATAGAGAAGGAAGGGAAGAGGCCATCTGGGAACATGGAGAGAGAGAGAGAGAGAGAGAGAGAGAGAGAGAGAGAGAGAGAGAGAGAGAGAGAGAGAGAAATAATGGGGAGAGAGATGAGGACAGGGAAAGCCCGAGTAGTCTTTTTATATGTGAACCCTGCTTGTACCTGGCTGTTGCTAGGTAACTGTTGGTGGAGCCTAGAGGAAATGCTGGCTGCTGCCCAGCAGGTCACAGCTAGTTATGTTGCTTTCAGGTTCCGAGGCCTCTGCAGCTACAAAACTAGGTAGCCCCATTCTTCCATCTCAATCCCATTCCTAGTCCCTCATTATCTCTTGACATCAAATTCAAATCTTCCTTTGAGAAGATTTCCCCTATAATGCTTCTATGGCCATAACTCCCTCCTCTGTGCTGTCCAATGGGATCTGTTGCAAGCCACGTGCACAATTTTATTTTACTATATTGAAAACAAGGTACCAGGGCTGGAGAGATGGCTCAGTGGTTAAGAGCACTGACTGCTCTTCCAGAGGTCCTGAGTGTAATTCCCAGCAACCACATGGCTCACAACCATCTGTAATGGGATCTGATGCCCTCTTCTGGTGTGTCTGAAGACAGCAACAATATACTCATATATATATATATAATAAATAAATCTTAAATAATAATAATAAATCATTATTATTAAAAAAAAAAGAAAAAGAAAACAAGGTATCATGTGGCCCAGGCTGGCCTTGAATTTAATATGTATCAAGTATGACCCTG
Organism: Rattus rattus; assembly: GCF_011064425.1. NCBI lineage: Eukaryota > Metazoa > Chordata > Mammalia > Rodentia > Muridae > Rattus > Rattus rattus. Next base: position 13,417,614 of record NC_046162.1, on the reverse strand, counting down.
AATTCCTCATCCTCCTGCCTCTGCCTCCAAGTCCAGGGATGTGTGGTACCATGCCATGGCTCATTTTAAATAACTTAGAAGCCAGATAAAAATCAAATTAGACTATGTATTAATTTTTTTCATTTATTTATTTATTTACTATGTATACATCATACAGCTTTCTGCCTGCATGTATGCTGCAGGCCAGAAGAGGGCACCAGACCTGATTATAGATGGTTGTGAGCCACCATGTGGTTGTTGGGAATTGAACTCAGGACCTCTGGAAGAGCAAACAGTGCTCTTAACCTCTGAGCCATCTCTCCAGCCCTTTTTTTTTTTTGTTAATTTTTTTCATATTAGACTATGTAAAGCTACCTTTAGTGATATGTTTTACCTAAGCTATCTGATGTCCAAAATGCCTTTACTCCTACGAGTCATCAATAGTGATGTACCAGAACTGTGTCTCACTCCAGAGAGAAAAGCAGGTCATCAAGTGTTGAAGACAGTCTGGTCCACATAGCAAGTTCTAGGCCAGCAAGGGCCATAGACAGACCTGACTCCCAGCGCCCACATAAAATTATGTGGGCGTGGCCGCACCAGCTGGTGTCCGAGTAACCACCTTTGACCTCAGTCTGTCTTCCTGTTGCAGGCCCAGTACCCCCAGTTCATCAGCCGGGTGAGGGGTCGAGGCACCTTCTGTTCCTTCGACACTCCCGACGAAGCCACACGGAATAAACTCATCCTAATTGCCAGGAACAAAGGTACGGGGCGGGGGAGTGGTCGCCAAACTTAATCATTTCATCGCGTCTCTCCGCATCTAACTCTCCGGTACTGGTGCTGAGCTTTCCTAGGTACGGTGTGGGGGAACTGGAGGTAGAGAGGATAATCAGACTCAGTTTTCTTTCTTGGAAGAAGAAAACTTACTGTGGGATTCATTTGCCCTCCCTCTTCTCATTTGAATATTTCTTTCCCCGCTGCATGTCATTTCGAACCTGCTATGTGGCCGATTGAGGATGGCTTTGAACTTCTTGCCCTGCTGCCTCCACTTCCCCGGTGTTAGGCTTATCCACAGGCATATGCTACCACACCCAGCTTGTTCAGTGCTGAGCACTGAACCCAGGGCCTCATATAGGCTAAGCAAGCCCTAGCACTGAGCCCGGCCCCAGCAGCCCAGGAGAGATTTCTCCATCCACTCTTGTGTCGCAGGCATCCACTGAGAAGCCAAGCTGTACTAATGGTGAAAACAGGCACGCTGAAGCGGCAGCCCTTCCTCCAGGATGCCATGGTTTATCAGGAAGGCAGATAGCAAACACAGTGCGTTTGGCAAGCAGTCACTGCCTCGGTCCAGGGAACAAGGAAAGAGAGTGGAGATGGGGGTGGTGGTAGGGGAGCGTACCACCTGAATGTCTAGGAAGGCTTTGTAGAGATGTTGCTGTTTTCCTGAAGGTGTGAGGGATAAGCAAGGACTAGCTAGGTAAGGAAAGGAACCCTACCCTGGGCAAGGGGGCAGGACACTAGGAAAGGTGGAGAAATAAGTTGGGACAGACAGACAAAGGGAAGGAGTCAGACCAGGGAACAGACCAAGCTACCTCACTCTGGCCTTGAGATAATTCCAGTGCTCTGTAGTTTTCTAAAGAGCTATGGGAAACCATTAAGAGTTTTCATTTGTTTTGTTTTTAGATTTCTATAAATAAATCTATACATAATATAGGAGTGCTCTATCTGCATGCCCAAAGAGGGCATCGGATCCCATTACAGATGGTTGTGAGCCACCATGTAGTTGCTGGGAATTGAACTCAGGACCTCTGGAGGAGCAGTTAGTGCTCTTAACTGCTGAGCCATCTCTCCAGGCCTTATTCTGCCTTCTTACAAAGTCCTTGCAGCAGCCCCAAAGGACAGGGACAATTAGCAGGTTTGGGTTTTCTGTTTGTTTGTATTTGTTGTAGCACTAGAGACTAAACCACAGCCTTACAAATTACAATAGACAAGTATTGTGCCACTCGCCCAGCTACCACCACAGTCTGCACACCATCCCCACTCTCCTTTTAAAAATGTATCAGATCTGTGATGTATGCATGCATATGGTGTGTGTTATGAGCTATGGTGAACATGTAGACGTCAGACAACAATGTCATGGGGCGGGTCTCTCCTACCTTTGTGTAGGCTCCAGGGATTGAACTCAGGCTGTTTGGTTTGCATAAATGCCTTGTCTTTTGAACCACCTCATCCCCATTCTCTGTTTAATTTGGAGACAGGCGTCCCATTAAATTGGCCAGGGTGGCCTTGACCTCCCTATAACTGAGACTGGCATTGGCCTTGCAGTCCTGCCTCACAAACACCTGAGCGGCTAGAGTAACAGGCTTGTTCTACTAAGCCTAGCCGATATGTTTTTATTTATTTATGGTTTGAGCTTAGGGCCTCATGGTATAGTCTAGGCCTAGAACTTGGAATCCTTCTGCCCCTGCCTCTCAAGTGCTGTGATTACAGACATGTGCTGGCTTCGCCTCCGTTTGTAAATGTGAAAAAACGGTCCCAGAGACGGTGAGCAGCCCAGACAAGTCTTCCCAGGAGGAATGATGAAATCCCCCTTTGAGAATCAGCGGAGTCCTCCCTTCTTTGTAATGGCTCAGCCCCTTCTGTATGTGCTTTTCTAATGTCTTCATTAGCCTGTTTTCTTACCCCAGAGATTTCTCTGCCATCCAACCCAGGAGGAGGAGGAGAGCAGACATTCAAAGCTAGGGCTGGGCCTAGTGGCTCACACCTTAATCCCAGGCAGGCAGACCTCTGAGTTCAGGACCAGCCTGGCCTGTATATCAAGTGCTAGCCCCACCAGGGCTACACAGTGAGACCCTGTGTCAAAGGGGAAAAAAAACAAAAACAAAAACAGAAATCAAAATTAGGAGTGAAGGAAGGAAGAGGGTGGGTAAGGGGAGGAGGAGGGCAAGGATGGAGGGACGGATAGTGGAGGTGAGGTCAGAGGGGCCTGCCTGGGAGAGCGTGATCGAGGGTAGATGACAGTGACCACTCAGCCACCGTACCTCCCAAATATGGCCCTAGAAATGTACGCTCCTAATGCACTCCTGCTCTTCTTCCAGGTGTGGTACTGGGGGGCTGCGGTGACAAATCCATACGTTTCCGTCCCACGCTGGTCTTCAGGGATCACCACGCCCACTTGTTCCTCAACATTTTCAGTGGTATCTTAGCAGACTTCAAGTAAAGAAGCCATCTCCACGACATTCAGAGAAAGCTCTGTCCCAGCGGTGTCAACTTGATTAGTTTGCCTAATTCATATTTTCACTTCAAAGTTTATCAGAGGCGAATGCATAAACTAAAGGGTCATTTGTGGGGCAGGCTCATTGGCGAGTGCGTGTGGAGGATCGGGTGGGAGGACCATGGTTTGAGGAAGGCCCTTCTCAGAGTTCACGGTGGCCATTGGTTAAAGCCCAAAAGTTCTGTGTAAGCCTTGAACACTGTCTTAGGAAAGGCCATGAGGCCGAATTTCTGCCAACCCTGGACCAACCAGTCTCTTAGAAGCCACTCAAGGGCATTACACTTGCTCTGAGGTGGGTGGGTCTCTGCCCACCTCAAGTACCCAGTCTTGGGATCAGAGATAATGGCATCCTCTTGTCCCTCACAAACAAAACTCACGTGGCTTCTCACTCCCAAATCCCTACTCCATACCCCACTCGTGACTTCTGAGGGTCTGGATGGTTGTCAGGAATATGACAAGGTGGGGAGATAATGACTGTGTTTGGAGGCGTAGAGAGGCTTCCGGTATCCTCAACACCAAGATCCACTCAGCCCTGTGCCCAGTGATGTCCCTGGCCTATGAATTCTGTCCTTGACTGGCCCGTGCTCCTGGAGGATCTCTGAGTTGTGTCAGTGACAGACAGTTTAGTCACCATTCCCCACCCTGTGTCAAGCTTGACTCATGGAAAGGAGATGACATCCTGAGTATCCCAGAGACTCATGGGACCTGAAGTCGCCTCTGGAGCCTCCGCTGAGGAACACGGGCAGCAGAGACCCTTCGCGCCATCTCCAGGGCCTCTGGCTTGTGACCCCCTCACCCTGGGAGCACCACAGTCCATTTTTCACCCACCCACTTCTCTCCACTCCTGAGCAGGGCTAGTCCATCCCAGAGGGCTACTGTAGGGACAATGTGTTCATTATAAAGGCACAAGGACAACAACCATGAAAAGCAGCTTGCAGGTTCCTGATGGTTTTCTTGGATTTGCCCCTCTCCTCCCAAGAGCCACAGCCAGTAGCCAATGCTTATACAGGCTCCGGCGTCTCAGCCAGAGGCCAGACTCTCTTAACTGACCTGGCCTGAGAGGCGCCTGAGCCTTACACTTCAGAGAGGCAGTGTTTATTTAACATGTAGACTGCAGGAGGCTGTTTTACCCTGAAGCCTCTTTGCATCCTGGTGCCCTCCCTCGTTGACTGTCTGGGGAGATGAGTAGAGCAGGGTTTCCAGTTCAGCCCTTTTGTTCTGTTAATGATGAATCATCCAAAGACCTGGCTTTCATGCTCCCTTGGACACGGCCCTCAATTTACTTGCCTTGAAGAAGAAAGGCGCTGGCATGCTTAACACAAACAGCAGATCCACGAATACCAGTTCACTTCTTTGTAGCCATGTTCAAGGTCATTCCCCTCAGTGACAGGGTCTGCCCCCTCCCTCCCTCCCTACCTCTCCCCTCTCCTTCCCTTCTCCCCTCCTTCCCTTCTCCCCTCCCTCCCAGCGTGTTTATTCCCACATCCATTATTTATTCACTCATCACACTGTCATGAAGGATTTGTGGCACCAGGCACCAAACACGAAATGAGACAAAGTCCCTGATCCCAGGGGCTCCCACTCTCTGGGGAATCACAGACCCCTAGTGTTGAATCAGAATGGCAAGGGTGCCAGCAAGGGTTTCTGAACACTAAATCCAATTGGCTTTCACAGGGAAAGGATGTTTGAGCAGAATTCTCCAGAATGGATAGGAGTTAGCCAAGCAGAAAAGGCAAGGAAGAGTGAAGAAAGCAAAAAGCATGTGCAGCAGCCACACCTGTGCATGTGCAGAAGCACACCTGTGCGTGTGCAGGAGCCACACCTGTGCATGTGCAGGAGCACACCTGTGCATGTGCAGGAGCCACACCTGTGCATGTGCAGGAGCCACACCTGGCAGGAGCACACCTGTAAATGCAGCAGCCACACCTGTGCATGTGCAGCAGCCACACCTGTGCATGTGCAGGAGCACACCTGTGCATGTGCAGGAGCCACACCTGTGCATAGTCTCAGCCCTTTCCCCGGGGAGCCAGACCTCACCCAGAAATCCCAAGGTTCAAGATCTTCTTTAACAAACCAGAAAACGCAGTCCAAACCCTAATTCATCATGTTGGTTTAGGCATGCTGCCTCCTGGAAACCACAGTGTCATGTGCAGATACTTCAGCAGGTCCTTGTTCCAAGACAGAAGCAGAAGTTGTTCTCTTTAGTGAAGGGAGCAGCTGATATTTCATTTTCTTGCCACAGGGCATGTTGACAGAAGAACAGAAGTCTCTGTAGAAAGTCATCTCCAAATTCACCCCTTGCCCGAAGTTCTTCCCATTTTAAACAAACAAAGAAAATTTAAGGTGTGTATCCAAAAGTTCTTGACTTGGGTACAGTGCATTCCTGAGATGCCCTCTTTGGGAGTACGGGAGGTTAGCTGGAAGAATTCCAAGGAAAAGAATTTTCCACAAAATTCAAGATTGTAGAAACTTAGAGAAGGTTGATGAAAACACAGGAAGCCTAGTGGGCAGGCTTCTGCCTAGGGCAGAACCCACAAATCAGGGCATCTGTGTGGAAGGTCTGGATGAACACCCATCATGCATTAGTGCAGTAGAGTTTAGTAACCAGCTTTAGCCAGTCTTGCCAGTTGTGCAGAAAACGAGGCCCAGTACTAGCAAGTCTTAGCATATGCTCCCTTTTTATTATAAATGGGTGGTTTGTTTGTTTTTTATAATTTTTACTGATGCTCAGTAACCATGCAAAACTGTGCACATCCATGTACTAATAGATCTGTCCCTATCTCTTATGCATATATAGCAGCTCACTGTAGAAACCCACAGCTTCCGAGCATCGCACTCATGCAAACCAAGTGATCTTGTTTACAGTAACCGTCAACAGTGCCAAGAAGTGGTGAGGACACTAACAATGTCACAGTGTAACTGGTGACCACATGCAGTCCCATGAATTAAATGTTTCCTGTGTTAATCAGTTTCTTAATCAGTATTCTTAAATTAAAAGAAAACCTTTATAATGGAGACATCAGAGTGAGTGTGGGCTTTTTCTGGAGGTTACAGTGTCTCACAGAAGTGTCAATTCACCCCAGAGGGTGCAACAGCAGAGTAAGAAGTCTACCCAAGTGCAGCCTGGTGCGCTTCTGGTTACTCAGAGGAGCGTGGAGGGCCCACTCAAGCATGGGTGACAATCAGAAAGCTGTGTCATCAAGCTCCACTGACGTGGCCTTTCCCTGAACAAGGTTTATGTAACCTCAGGTGGGTGCTGCCCAGTCTTGTGGGCTTCTACATTCCTTACTCTCCTATGACCCAGTATCTGACAAGACAAAAGTTAAGGAGAAAGGATCTGTTTCAGCTTCAAGTTTAAGAAAGGACACACAGGTAGGCTCAGCAGTTGAGAGCACTGACTGCTCTTCCAGAGGTCCTGAGTTCAATTCCCACAAACCATCTGCAATGGGATCCAGTGCCCTCTTCTGGTGTGTCCGAAGAGAGAGACAGTGTACTCATATGCATAAAATAAATAAATACATCTTAAAAAAAAAAAGGACACACGGTCCATCATGGTGTAGAAGGCATCGTTACAGGTCACACTGGTTCCTCAGTCGGGAAGCAGAGAGCAAACAGAAGTGGATAGACTAGAGAACCTCAAGGCTCACCCTAAAGATTCACTTCCTCCTAAAAATTTCACAGCTTTCCAAACTAGTGCCACCGACTGGGAAACAAGGGTTCAAACACCACTAATTCAGGGGAAGGGGGTGCCACATCCACAGATAGCCAACACTGTAAGTTTCTGTGCGAGTTTCCTTGGCCTCCAAGCCTCTCTTCCGTCTACAAGGGGCTGCTTCAATCCAGCAGAAAAGCCACATGATATATGGGACCAAGTGGGTGGGAAGTCAACCCCGCCCCCAACCGAGTTTCATTTTCAAGACTTTGCAGGAACTGCTGTAGTGACTGGGCAGAGGGCAGAAGCAAGCAAGGTGAAGACGGGAGGGCGGATATCTCCGAGATCGGTACTGCTGGGTCACAAGGAGGTGGCGATGACACGTCAAGGGAAACAGGGCAAAGAGGCAGCCCAGCTGGCACCACCCTGGAGGGCCCTGTGCACCACACTGAGGGGTAGGCTTTCTACAGGGGGTGAGGGAGCTGCTGAGGGCATGGGACCATAGAATAAACCAGGATGCACTTAGAAAAGCCCGAGTGAGTTGGGGTTGGAGAGATGGCTCGGCAGTTAAGAGTACTTGCTGCTCTTGTAGAGAACCCAAGGTCAGTTTCTAGCATCCATGTTGGGCAGCTCATAACAACCTGTAGCTCCCGCTACAAGGGATCTGATGCCCTCCTCTGGCCTCCATGGGCACCAGCACTCACATACACATATGTAGGTGTTCGTGTATACATATAATCTTAACGCTTTAGAAAGAATTCCTGGGGCTGGAGCGATGGCTCAGGGGTTACAGCCCTTGATATTCTTGCAGAGGCCTCAGACTCAGTTCCTAGCGCCCACATCACAACCACCTGTAACTCAGTCGGCCTCCAAGGACACCATGCATGCGGATGGTGCAGGTGCACAGACTACATCAGGCAAAACACACTCAGAAAAATAGAAATAACTCTCCTTTTAAAATTCGTGAGTGCGTGAAGAACACAGATGCTGGGAGAGTCGTCTGCGACCAGCGGTGTTGAAATGGCCTACAGCCTGCATGTAACATCCAACACACGAGGGAAGCGACTGGCCCAGAGGAGAGCATTTTATTTATTTAATTTTTATTTATTTTTGAGACAGTGTCTCACTGTGCAGCCCTGGCTGGCCTATAACTGATCAAGTAGATGAGGCTGGCCTCAAACTCGCACCGGCCTGCCTCTGCCTCCCAGATGTTTAGATTAACAGCACAGGTCACTGCACCTGGCCCAGTAGGCGATTTTTACCTTAATATTAACTCTTCATTTTTATTCATGTGTGCAGGTGTTTAACCTGCATATACATCTGTGCACTGCTTGTATGCAGTGCCAGAAGAGCGTGCTGTGTCCCTTGGAACTGGAGTTACCACCGAGAGTCACCATGTGGCTGGTGGAAATTGATCCTGAATCCTCTGGAATAGCAGCCAGTGCTCCTAACTGCTGAGCCATTTCTCTAGCCCCTGTTTGCCTTTATATCAAATGCGTTTTCAAAACACTCATATATATTACTGACGAAAATAATAATAGTCTAATGGTCATTTTGAATGTCTGCTATGACAAGAATACTCTCTTGGTGTTTTGAAAATTCCCTCCTAACAACTTAGAAGGTATATGTTTTTGTGTGCATATTTTTTGACACATGAGGGGTGAGACATGATATTGTCTGGCCTTCTCTAGCCATGAATCCCAGAGTGGATGATGGTTCTGTTTCCCTCTCTCTTCTCTCTCTCTTTTTTAAGATTTAGTTATTTTTATTTTATATGAGTACACTGTAGCTGTCTTCAGACACACCAGAAGAGGGCATCAGATCCTATTACAGATGGTTGTGATCCACCATGTGGTTGCTGGGAATTGAACTCAGAACCTCTGGAAGAGCAGTCGGTGCTCTTAACCACTGAGCCATCGCTCCAGCCCTGTTTCCCATCTCTTAAGTGCTGGGATTATGGGTATATTCACCATGTCCAGCTTGGGTACCTGGATTTTATATATACCATATATGAAAGAAGACAGTGTGTGAAAAAAAACACACATGTGGATACATACATGTAGTCAACTCAGTATTGGTTGAGAGTGAACTGTCTGGCAACCAACCTTGGAAAGTTAATGTGAACTTGGCACCATCAGTGTAAACACACGGCCTGAGGCAGCTGGGTTGAAGAAGCCACAATTTCAAAGTCAGATGCCACCGCCACCACCACCACCACCACTACCACCACCACCACCACCTCCTCCTCCTCCTCCTCCTCCTCTTCCTCCTATTCCTCCTCCTCCTCCTCCTTTAGAATTTCATGAATCCCAGACACGTCTCAAACCTGCCAAATAGCTGAACTTTAACCCACCTGCCCTTATACCCCGTGTTGGGATTACAGGTGTGCACCACCATGATTGGTTTTATGCTGTGCTAAAGATGTAACCTAAGACGCTGTGCATGGAAGAAGGGGACTCTGCCAGCTAAGCCCCAGCCCTAGCCCCAGCCCCAGCTCCCAGATTCTCTTTAAAACTTCACTGCTCCTCACATTCTGTCCGTCCTTACTGGTAAGACAGAACAGCTCAGTAGAAGGAGCCAGCATGGCTACTTCCTAGCTGGTGACCCTGAGGGAGCCTTCACCTCCCAGCACTTTGTACACACTCCCATAAACACTTCCCAAGTGCTTTCCTGGGCTGAGGGCCACTATCCTAAGCATTGTCCACACAAGCCAGGCATTGGTTGCCCTAACAGGAGACATGGTTGTCATCTTCCTGAGGCTCAGGTTGTTCAAATGGCCCAAGCTAGGTAGGTAGTGACAGGAGCGGAGTCAAGCTTTAGCCCTGCCTTCTCCTGGGTTCACCATGGACAGTGGCTGGCTGTGACAGCTAGCTTAACATTTTTTCATTTTTTTTATTTTATGCATATTGGTGCTTTACTTATGTGTATGTCTGTGCACCATGTGTGCATCACCCACAGAGGCTGGAAGAAGGTATTGGATGCCCTGGGGCTGGAGTTACAGTTATGAGGCTGCCATGTGGATGCTAGGAATTAAACCCAGATCCTCTGGAAGAGCAGTGAGTGCTCTTAATCCCTGAACAATCTCTCCAGTCTCTGGTTGGCTTCAATTGTCAATTTGACACGACTGAGTCACCTGAGAAGAGACGGTGAGTCTACCCTGAGTCAGCCTGTAGGCTTATCTGTGGGAGGTTGGGTTGAGTTAATTGATATGGGACAACCCAGCCCTCTGTGGGCAGCACCAGTCCCTCGCAGACTCTCGTCAACTGTAGAAAAGTAGAAAAACTGAGCGGAACAAAAGCAAATAACAGGGCGTGCATACATTCGTTTATCTCTGCTCTTGGCCATGTATATGATGGCATCAGCTGCTTCAAGTTCCTGCCACTGTGGCTTCTCAACAGTAATTATTTATAACCTGCAACTGTAGGTGAAAATGAACTACTTCTCCTCTAAGTGCTTTTGGTCAGGGCTCTTTGGTCTCGGCCACAGAACAGAAGCCAGAGCACTAAAAGGAGACTAAACGCTTTCTGAAGCTCATGTGAGCTGGATGTGGTGGCTCACACGTGAAGTCTCAGCAGCTTAGGCTGAATCGGGAGGACTGAAGCTCAAGGATAGCCTGGGCTACATATTGCCAGGTCTCACCTCAAAACCTCAAAATGAGAGACTGTAGAGATGGCTCATTGGTTGAGAGAATAGACTGCTCTTGCGGAAGACCTGGGCGTGGGTCCCAACACCCACATAGGGTGATTTAACTGCCTATAACTTCAGTTCTGGGGATCTGATGACCTCTCTTGACCTCCTTAAGTATTGCAGTCATGTGTACAAACCCAGACTCACATATACATATAATTAAAAAAGAAAATCTTAATTTTTTTTCTAGACAGGGTTTCTCTATGCAGCCTCAGCTGTCCTGGAATTCACTCTATAGACCAGGCTGGCCTCAAACTCACAGAGATTCACCTGCCTCTGCCTCCCACGGGTGCTGGGATTAAAGGGGTGTAACTACTGCCCAGCCCTTAAAAATTAAGTATAAAAACGAAAGTCATGTACTAATTGCCTGGCAAGTGGGAGGTGTCTGGTATGTGATGGTTCCTTTCAGTACTGCTTTGCTCTTTGCTGGGCTTGGTAGTGTAGTCCTATAACCTAGCACTTGAGAGGCAGAGGCAGGAGGATCACCTCAAGTTTGAGGGCACCTTGGTCTATGGAGCAAGTTCCAGGACAGCTGTGTCTGTACAGGGAGACTCTGTCTTTAGAAACTCAAAACAACAACAATGAAACAAATCACTACTTCTGTGTAACATGCCCATCATGTGTCTTGTAAGCCCATCATAACCAAATAGTGTATTTCCATAACAGCCACGTTCCCACAAATAAACATTGCCCGTTTCCCTGTGCAGAGCAGGCCTAGCTGTTGCTGGAGTATTTAACCATTAATCAGTGAAAACAATATTTTGTCTCTGGTGCAGGCACAAACAAGGCCAGATGGTAATGGGCCTGCCTGATTAAGTCTAATCAGGCAAGATTTTATAGTTGAATGCTACAGGATCAAAATAAGGCCATACAAACATGGCCTCTGCCTGAGGCTCAGAGAGACCCTGTTGCTTTCCACAAAAAGATCCAGGAGTCTGGAAGTCACAGGAAAGCAATGAAACGAAAGTTTCAGCCAGCTTGTTGGTTGACTCATCCCAGGCTGTGAACAGAGGATAGACCCCTGGGCTAAAAGACAAGGTAAGCAGCTTTGGAAAAACAGGGAGGACAGCGGCTAGCACGAGGCTGTGCAGTGCAGGTGCTGCTCCTTAGGGGAGCAGGAGCCTTGCTGGGGCATCAGCAGCATGGAACCTGACGAGCCACGGACCACACTGTCCCTAAGCACAGATGATGCAGACTACTGGGAGACAGGAGTGCTAAGCCCAGGCAGTTCTTACCAGACAGGAAGGAAAGCCACACTGTGAGAAGCAAACAGGACCCCATCCAAAACGCTTTTCAGCACCCGGCATGGTCCACATAGCTGGCAAGCTTTTCTCTGCCTAGAAAACCAGGCTGAAGGTGACTGTGAAGATCATCCAATCAGTGAGATACTCGATAAGCAAGCATGAGGATGGCAGTTCAATCCCCGATGCCTACACAAAAGTTAGGTGGGGTGACAGGGGAAGCAGGGACAGGAGGATCCCAGGGTCTCCATGGCCAGCTAGCCTAGCCTACTTGGTGAACATTCCTCTCCAACTCAAAGGTTAAGGTGATCACAAGGGAATGTGGTACCACATACCTGTAATTCCAACACTTGGAAGGCAGGAGAATCAGAAGTTCAGAACATTCTTGACTACATAATAAATTTGAGGCCACCCTGGTCTATACAAAACTCTACCTCGAATAATCATCATCAAGAGGTGACAGGGACAGGCATCCCAGGAGAGCGGGTGGGTTGATATCCTAGGGAGGCACAGGGGAGCCTGTGCTGCCACTCACATGCTGTGTACCTGACCCCTCAGTCACATGTCCTCTGGCCTCCAAAATCAGCCTGTGTCAGATGCTGGGATAAGTGCTAGCTTCTGTATTTTATCGTTTTACTTTGAGATAGAGTCTCATGTAGTCCCAGCTACCCTCAAACAAGATCTGCCTCAGACTTGGGAGTGCTGAGATTACAGGAGTGCACCACCATGCCCAGCCTCACCAAAACAATTTTATATTTTACTTAATCTTTTCTTTTTTAAGTATATTTTTGAGTCTCAGTGTGTGAGTGTATGCCACAGATAGCATGGGGAGGTCAGAGGACAGCTTTGTGGGGACCAGTGAAGTGGAAGGTACCCTTGGATTAGCAATAGTGATCAAGGCAAACAGGAGGTTGTCTAGCCTCGGACCTTGTAGGTTTGGGCTATATTCACATGCATCCTCTTGTCATAACACACTTGGCAGTACAGATCCTTCGCTCCCATGTACTGTGCACACACCCCTCCAAATAATGCAGCTAGCAACCCCAGAAACCATCCAAGCCCCAACATGCCTTAGGATTTACTCCCAACTCTAAATAGCAATATACATTTCTTGGCCCCTGTAATAATCAGATTTGGGCAGTTTCTATTCAAATGTATTCCCAATACATCCTTATGAGGAATAGAAGACCAAATCCATCATGAACTTGCTTTGGGTGTGCAATGCACTGGGACAAACTGTGAACTTACCGACAATCCCCTACTTATCACCTTATACTATGCAAATGAGCATGCAAATGATTAAAATCAGATGCATTGTGGGTATGCATATTATTAAAAGCAGATGCACTATGGATATGCACATGACTAACATCAGATACACTATGGGAAGAGATACGCACAGTAGAAAAGAGAATGTAAGGAACCTTGGAGTAGGCTCAGGACAGCCCAAGACCAAGTCTCAGCACAAAGGAGATTAACTTGCTCCAGAGGGACAAATAGCAGGGAGAAGGACAAAGGCAGGAGATAAAGAGGGAGAAGGGTAAGAAAACAAGGGAGAGAGGAGAAGGGGTATATTTTTCTGAGGGTGGGTGGAGATAAAGGACTGCCTCTCATAGAGAGGAGGCAGACGTGGCCCATAGGCAAATGGCAGTTTATAGAGGTAAAAAGGGAAACCCAATGTTAGGATGAGGTGTTTAATTTTAATGGGCATGTTAATTGGGTGAGCCAAAGGGGCTTTTGATTGCTGGACTTCAGTACTTTGATAGCTGGACCTTGGTGGTCAGCCTCAGGAGGAGGAAGAGGCCAAATAAGGGAATAGACTTTGGGGGCTAGCTTTAGGAATGTAACCTAACAGTTTTTTTAGCACAGAAGAGGGAATGGGGAGAAGGGCAAGGCCTGCCAGAGCCACACTTGGCATGCTCAGGCTGGCTGGAGTCCGCCCCAGTGAACATGACAATCTGTCAATCAAAACCGAGCAACCACTCTGCTCCTCCTTCCCGGGACCTCATGGGACTCAGGCTGTAGCCTCACTTTTGTGCCGTTGTCAGTCTTGACTATGTATCTGCCTACAATCTGCACCAGACTTCACCCCAAATAGAGCGAGCCTGCTATTTATGCATTTCTGTGAGCAAATCCATATTCCCAATTCTTTGGATAAGAGGTCAAGAACCTGGAGACACTAGGCTCAGAACCTCCTCACCAGCAACAAAAAGGCTCTTCTTAGCCTCCCCAACATCCAGAACTTTATGAACGCTGTTTGAGTCATCCAAGGCCGCAGCATTTGGGAGTGGGTGGCTCTTCTTTGGTTCATTGTTTTGAGATTGGGTCTTGGGTAGCCCAGGTTGGCCTAGAACCTTGAACCCAAGGATGATCTTGAACTCTTGATCCTCCTGCTTTAACTTCCCAAGTGATGGGATCATAGTCATGAAACCCACCATGCTTGGTTGGAAGGCAGGGGTTGAGCCTCACTCTGTATGCAGCGTAGGCTAGCCTCACGCTTATGACAATCCTCTTGCTTGAGCTTTCCCAGTGTTGGGATTTTAGACATGAACTACCATGTCTGACTCTTACTGTTATAACCCAAAGGGTCAGGCATGGGCCTGAGTGGTAGAGTACTTACCTAGAGTACACAAAGCCCTGGGCTGGATCCCCAGCAACACACACACACACACACACACACACACACACACACACACACACACACACACGAATTATTATTTTGGAATTGTTTTTCAAAGGGAGAAATCATCAGTGTAGTCACTTGGATCAAACGCAGGCTGGCAGGGTTGATGCTAAGCACCTTTATCCACTGAGCCTTCTTGCCATCCCCCCAACCCCAAGTTTATTAATCCTTTAAGTTTTGGAGGATCGTTGTTGGTAAAGTAGGTCGGAAACACTCAGGCCTCCATCATCGCTGACATCCTGCACACGTGGCTATGTTCTCACGGCCCAGTGCATCCCACTTCCTACGCCCCTTCACTGTAAGGCTCTAAGAACGGTTCTCACAGTGGGAAAGGCACGGAGGCCAGAGGCACTTGCAGCCATGGTGTAAGCTTGCTCACATCTAGGTGGACAGGTATCAACAAAATATCAACAAGTGCTCCAGTTATGACGGGCTGAAGGCTTTGTTGTGGTTTCAGACAGGTTCTTCGCAATCCTGGTACTATGTAGACTAGGCCTCAGGCTGGCAGTACTCCTCCTGCCTCTGCTTCCCAAATCCTAGGATCACAGTATGATTCTGTCTCAAAACACTGAAACAAAAAGACCCTACGAAACAGGCTGGTTGGGTGGTGGTGGCACATGCCATTAGTCCCAGCACTCTGGAGGCAGAGTTTGAATCCACAGAGTGAGTTCCAGGACAGCCGAGAGGCAGAAGCAAGTGGATCTCTTTTGAATTTGGCAGGCCAGCTTAAGTCTAAATTGTAAAAGCTTGTCAAAAGAAAACGAACAAACAAAAACAAAAACACCTAAATAAGCCTGGCGTGGTGGTGCATACCTTTATTTAATCCCAACACTCAGGGGCAAAGGCTCCAGGATTTCTGAGTTCAGGGCTAGCTTTCCCCAGGTCCTGAGTTTAATTCCTAGCATTCGTGGCGACTCACAACTTGTGAACGGATGCCCTCTCCTGATGTGCAGACTCTACAAGTAGAAAAAGCAATCATATACATAAAATACATGCTTCTTCTTTTTTTAAAAGTACCTTAGGAAAAAACAAAGCTAAAAAGAATCCTAGGTGGGACCTACTGAAGTTAGGTCACTGAAGCAGGGCTTCGGAGGATACTAGGACCTACGAGCACCTTTTTGTGCTTCTTTACTTCCTTCTCTATCCACAGCAGGGACACAAGCAAGCACTTCTGTACCGTTCACATCAGTGTTATTCACATAGCGAGGGGTGAAAATAACCCATGATGTCCACTGACCTGCTGTTGGTAAACACATACATTCACATTCAAGAGCACCCCAAGAGTCAAGTCATGAACAAATCCACGAACACTTTCACTGACTCGTGAATTAAGCTCTGAACAACACCAAGTTAACGCTGGGAAGCAAACCATGATTCCCTCCACAGATGTCAGAATAACAAATTCAGAGACAGATTGGCTGCTGCCTGCAAACAGGTGGCGGTGGGGAGAGGACAGAGGCAGGGGCAGCGGTGCCCAAGTGCCTACATCCTACCTGAGATAATGAAGTGCTGGAATTAGCCAGCGGCCATGGCTACGCAACACAAGGATGTGCTATATGCCCTGGACAATGACAACAGTTATGATTTGATATGCACATTTTTAAGGGTCTTTTTGAAATTACAATATAATTACGCATATTTCCCCTTCCCTTTCCTCCCTCCAAAACTCCCTATATCCTCCTTTGCCCTTTCAAATTCATGGCCTCTTTTTTCCTTAAATATTGTTGTGTGTATGTGCATATGCTTCTAAATATAACTCGCTCACTCTGTACCTGCATGTTTTCAGGGCCACCCATTTCATACTGGATAGCTAACTGGTATGCCCTCGTCTGAGGAAGACTACCCCTGCCTGGTTGAGGCCTTGTGGTGGACCCCTCAACACATACACTTCTTTTTTTTTTTTTTTTTTTCCCTTTTTTTTTTTCAGTGCTGGGGATCGAACCCAGGGCCTTGGGCTTTCTAGGCAAGCGCTCTCCCACTGAGCTAAATCCCCAACCCAACACACACACTTCTATTAATAGTTATCCGTGTTCATGCTCTGCTTATTTTATAGAGGACCAGCAAGATGGTTCAGTGGGTGAAGATATTTGCTGCCAAGCCTGAATTTAATCCCTGAGACCCAAATGATAAAAGGAAATTGACTTGGAAAAGGCTGTCCTCCAATCTCCTATGTGCACAGTATACACACACAAATAATTAAAAGAAAAATTCTTTTTAAAGATTTATTATATACACAGTGTTCTGCATATATATCTGCATGTCAGAAGAGCACACCAGATCTCATTACAGATGGTTGTAAGCCACCATGTGGTTGCTGGGAATTGAACTCAGGACCTCTGAAAGAGCAATCAGTGTTCTCAACCTCTGAGCCATCTCTCCACCCCAAAAGAAAATTTCTTAAGGGAAGGAAATTATTAAACAGTTACAAAACAAAGCATTCTGATGGACAAATTACAAAGACCAAGGCTGCTTTCCTTTAATGCGGGTACAATCACCTAATAAGCATGTGCTTGTTATTCATTGTGAAAAGCAGCACACAGTGTCCCTCAGATGAAGAATTTTTGCCTGGACAGAGTCCCTCTGCCCCAATGACCCTGCAAAGCTGAGTGTGAGCACCCCAGATCTCCTGGTGATCATGTAGTCTCAGGGGGTGCTGCCCCTACCTCAGTTGGTGTACAGTGACTTCCTGATGGGAGAAACAAGTCCACTCTGGGCTTTAGCTGTGGCCATTCAGCTGGTGAGCCTGAGGACCAGTGCTGGACCCCAATGACAGCCTGGAAGCCTTGCTCTACGTTGTAACTTCTGGCTGCTTACCTTACACACTGGTTTTGCCTGTTCATGGTGCTGGGATGGAACTTAGGACTTTACACATGCTAGGCAAGAGCTCTGTCACAAAGCCACAGCCACAGCCATTATTATTTTCATATCCGTCCTCATGAGAGGAAGGCTCTTCTATCTCAGACTGCAATTCAAGGTTCAGAAACTCAATACCCTGTCCCAGGTCAAGGAACTAAGGCTCAGCAGAACCCAAGTCCCCAGGCTCCAGATCCTATGCTCCTCTGCCAACCCTCCCGCCTTCCAGCTTCACAGCAGCGGGCTGCCTCGGCGATCTTGGCATAGCCCTCCTCCAGGAACTGCCTCTTTATAGAGACTTCTGGTCACTATCTGACAGGATGTCCTATACAGTGTAATGTTCCACTAAGGGCTTTTTCCTAACGCTGGTTAATGCCTTCCTTTTTGGCCCAAGGCAACCTTGAACTTCTCCACCTGCCTATGCCACCAGTACTGAGTGCAGGCAGGCACAGTCATGGCTGGTTCTATGCAGTACTAGGGACTGAACCCAGGACGTGAAGTCCTACATGCTAGGCAAGCAGTCTACAAAGTGAGCATCAGCCCAGTCCCTGGTATTAGCTTTTGTCTCATCCATGTTCTTGACCAGGGCTACAACGGCCTACTTGCTGTTCTTGAGTGTGGCCAGGGTTCCGAATACTTGTGAGAAACGATCCCTGTCCAGGATTCGGCCATAGCGTAGGGTGAGGTAGAAGGTCTGCTTGCCACTGTACTGCTGGATACGCACGAACACATCCTGGACCCGTTCCTCGGATTCTGACAGGGGTATCATGTCTGACACGGCACAGTATGTGTCCTGTCGCCAGCCCCAGAAGGTCAGGTGGGCCACTCGAAGCAAGGTACCTGACTCATTCACATAGAGGATGCCCACCAGTCTCCGGAAGAAGTGGCTCATCCAGCACAGCATGACCAGGGCAAAGCTGGCAATCCCACTCATAAGGCCCAGTGAGCTGAGGGTCATGAGGCCTTGTGAATAGCAGTAGAAGCCTGGGGGCAGGGCCACCACAGTCACAGCTGTCTGTGCCAACTTCAGCCGAGACAGGAACCCAAGTGCTCTGATGGCATTGAAGCGGTAGATTGTGTGGAATTTTTCAGTCTCTGTGCCTGGTGGCTTCTCCTGTGAGGGGGGAGACCTGCTCCCCACCCACCTTATGGAATCCCCCTGCCCAGCGCGGCACCACAGTTGCTGTAGAGGCCTCCTCCATGCAGCGGGCCCCTGCAGCCTTGGCACGGCTCGAAGGAGGAAAGCCTGGAAGAGAGAGGTTCCTTTCAGAAGTCTTCCACGCTAATCACACAATGAACAAGGCAAAGCATCTCCCAAAAAGGCTTCAACCAACCCTGGCAAGACACCATGACTGCCAGAGGAAAGTAAGTGATAAAGCCAGAAGCTTTATTTTTTGTGGAATTCTACTCTAGATAAGTACCATTCTCCCATTTTTTTACAACTAAATAAGCAAGCAAACAAAACAAAACCCTAATCCTAGCCAGTGAGATAGCCCATCTAGAACTGGGGCTTGCTACCAAACCGGGTCAATTTGATCCCTGAAGCCAACATGGTGGAGGAAGAGAAATTACTCAAGCAGGACATCCTGGACCCCTACATGCCATAGCACAAGTAAATGCACACGAACTAAACACACACACGATTAAAACAAATTTTAAAAAAGCATTAAAAAACAAAACAAAACAAAAAACCAACAACACCAAAAAAAACCCTAAGCCCTCCCCACCCCTGGCCCTGGCCCCAAGTGCAAGGAAACAAAGGCAGTCTCTGACACTCAGACAGGTCCTTTCCCCCGAGCAGGTCCAAATAAACATAGAAAACCTGTAGTTCCAGCCATTCAAGAGATGGGCCAACAGTGCACTTAAAACTTGGGGACCTTCCTTCCTCAAAGGGTAAATCAATCGGTGTCGGAAACCCACACAACAAAACCATGGGGTACTTATCACAGAACCTTTGCAGTCCTCTGACTGCCTTACACGCCAAGAGAATTTCTTTGCATGAATTAGCCTGGTTGGGAAGCAGAGAAGTGAGGCACGGAGGCCCTCAACACACTGCACAATGATTGTCTGGAATAAGTAGAAGAGTGAGCAAATTCTGGGCTTCAGAGTAAGAGGACACTAACTGTGCATCCTTCATCTTTCCAAAGAAAACCTCAGAATACGCTGAGGGAGACATGGTTCTTTTTTCTCTCTCTCTCTCTCTCTCTCTCTCTTTTCGGAGCTGGGGACCGAATCAAGGGCCTTGAGCTTGCTAGGCAAGCGCTCTACCATTGAGCTAAATCCCAATCCCGAGACATGGTTCTTAAGCGCTGAACTTGGTGTGCGCACTGGGAGTTGTAGCGATGAAGACCGTCCATGTGACCCAAGGGAAAGAAACAAGGCAGAGAAATAGCACGTAAAAATACACTCTGGCCTTCCACCGACTGATTTCCCGAGTGGGCAGCCCAGGTATCCTTCCTGCCAGTCATAGGCCCGACCGGGTCGCTAAGTGCGGTCCCTCCTTTACAGCCCACCACCTGACATTCCTACCATGAGCCTGTCGCCTGCTACAGGAAGTACGCCGACCTTGTCCCCGGAAACTTGAAGGGCGCATGCGCGGGAGGTTAATGTGCTAACTCAAGGGAAAAAAAAGTACTATGGCTTGGGAACTGTAGTTCAAATTTTGTATCCGCCCTGAGTGTCCCGTAAGCCATTAGAGAATCTTCCCATCGTGCCTTGGAGTTCCGGGGCTCCGAGCGGACCCGGAAGTTCCGGGTGGAGTTCCGGGTGCCAACGAGTCTTCTGACTGGAGAAATGGCCACGCTCTGTCTCTTCGACATGGATGGGACCTTGACTGCCCCGCGGCAGGTAGGCAGCGCCCGGGAAGCTCCTGGTGGTGGGGCAGAGCCCGTGCTGCCCCAGACCGCCGTAAGGACTGTCCGGGAACCAGTTGACCTAGGTCCTGAGCGGGGTCCTGAGTGGGATGCGCAGGAAGAGGGGGCCAGAAAAGCCTTCCGAGTAGGAAACGTGTTCAGAGTCGGAAAGTTCGGGTCCGAATTTCTTCTAGGGTTCCTCGGGTCTGGTGTCCTGGATTGAACTCCAGCCTCCACCCTCTGACCTGCTGTGTCACCTCCCCAGCCCTGTCACCTCTGACTGTCTCTTCTAGTATATCAAGGGCAGGTTTTCAGCTGTCTGACCTTGAGCAAATGTCTTTCTCGGAGTTCTTGAAACCCCTTTAAATGTGATGCTTAGGTGAGGATCACAGAGACTAATTAGAAAGTCCGGTGGGACTTCCTTCCGCTAACCGAACTTGTTATAGCCAAAGATAAGTTTGTGTGGGTTCGTTCTGGTGATGGCATTCTCTCTGCCTCCTATGCACAAATGCATGATTGAACAGAAATCATACAAATGAGAGTAGGCTCAAATAGCTTGAGTGTCACCACCTCTGCCCCACCCCTTTTAGATTTCGTGGACTGTGTCCCAGAAGCCCCTGTAGTGTGTGTAACCTTAGATATGTCAGTCTATCTTTTTTTAATTTTTTTTATTCCTTTGCAATTACATGTGTACAGTGTATCCGATTGTATACACCCCCCCCAAACCTTCCTGTGCTCCCTATGGAGAACACCAACCCACACACCCTCTTCTGTTTTCATGTCCTTTTTAAAATTTTTATTTTAATACCTCTCTAAGTCCAGTTAGTGCTACACACACACACACACACACACACACACACACACACACACACAGCCATCCATCAAGTGATAGGCAACATATCACCCATGCTGAAATGTTAACTGGCTTGATCTTGTACAGGGAACCATGGTTGCTGAATTCATAATGTCCAGAAGACAGCATTTCGTTTGCCACACTCCTCTCCATCCTCTAACTCATACATTCTTTCTGCCCCCGAGCCTTGGCAGGGTTGATAAAGGGTACTACTTATTATTAGCGCTTTGACCAGGTATGAGTCTGCATTAACCACTGCCCACTACAAAGAGAAACTTTTCTTACCAGGGTTGAGAGCAGCATTAATTATGGGTATAAACACAGATATTTAGAAGGCAATTTGACAAGATTTCCATTTAACAAAACAACAACCATAGGTTTCCCCACAGTGCCTATGAGCTCCACAGTCATAGACTTTTGACCGAGTACTGTACCAGGCATTAATTCCTTCCTGTGGAATAGGCCTTATATTCAACCAGGAAGTGATTTTGCTACCCCCAAAACAGTCATTCCACCATTGCACAAGCCAGTACACATTGCCCAGCAAGTCAGTGCTGTCTCTCAGGACCCATGGCTGGGAAATGCCCCAAATGACTTTCCTTCCACAGTGCTTTGCATAGCACCTTCCAGCACTATGAAAGCTAAACATGCCAGTTCCAGCCTGATGTCTCTGTGTCTTGAAACTGAAGTGTGCCGTGTCTCCAGCAATATGGATTTACCATTTAGTTAGGGTGGGCGACCAAGAGCAATTTCAATAGCCCGTGTTGTTTTGGGGTCTTGGTTCTCTCTGGTCAACAATATCCCCCCACACCTGGAACCAAAGTTTTTGTTCTTTGTTGTTGTTTTTTAAATAATTCATGTCCTGTAGAAGACATTTGTATGTATACATACTTTACAAAGTAGTAGGTTTTCAGAAAACTTTTAAATGCATCCTTAGTTGTAGTTGAACCACAACCCACCCTCTTCTGTCCCTCATTCTACTTTTCTGAGCCAGTGTGATCTGTCCAGTGATGACATTCCACCACCAGTTCTCCAGAGCCCTTCCTGACTTAGCTTCATTGCCCAACACACACTGGTGAGTCAAGCCAGTAGCTACATGGGCAGGTGGCATAGGGTTTTAATCCCTTCAGGGAGATTTGAAAGTTCAGGGCTAGCCTGGGCTATATAAAGTGTTTGAGACAAACCTTCAGAACTTAAAAGCCAATAGTAGTCTAGAGCCGGGAATCAGAATTCGTATTTTGTCAAGGGTCATATATTAAGTACTTTTGTCTTTGCATATGGCCTGCAGTAACTACTCAACTTTAGTGCAAAAGCAGCCATAGACCATATATAAAGAGTGACTATGTTCTAATAAAACTTGATTACAGAGGCCATTGAGATGTGGTCCTAAGCCTTAGGACCTGAGTTCAATTCCTGGAGTCCACATGATGGAAAGAGAGAACCACCTCCAACAAGCTGTCTTCTGACCTCCCCTTGTACATTGTGGCACACATACATGCATACACATAATAAAAATAAAATTATTATAGAAACTGCTCTTCAGTTGGCCCAGGAACCATAGAGGTTTGGTTTGTTTGTTTGGATGGGTTTTGGTTTTTCAAGACAGGGTTTCTTAGTGTAGCCCTGCCTGTCCTTGGATTATTTCTGAAGACCAGGCTGGCCTCGAACTCATGGAGATCCACCTGCCTCTGCCTCTGCCTCTCAGATGCTGGGAATAAAGGCATATACTACCCAGCTACCACCATTCTAACATAAGGAAATTGAAACTAGTAAAGCCCTGACGCTCTGCTCCTACAGCAGCTGTGGTTCAAGGTCCTGAACTTCAGGGCACTGTTAAGTGTCCTAATTGTCATTCCCTTTTCCAGTGCCAGGACGGAGGCCACTCCAGGTACTAGATAAGCTACAGGGAAACTGCCTCTGTGTCCCTGGATAGCAAAGAAGAGCCAGGTGACCAGAATGTGCTTTCAGCATTTGGACCGATATGCTTGCAGTGATCACGGTCAATTGCAGCAATAAAAGAAAACTAACTTAGAAGTGAAGTCTCCTATATGCTGGGTACTGCAATTAAAATACTCCAGCAACAGATCTATGTATCATCAGCCTTCCCTCCCTCCATCCGTGTGCATCGTCAAATATCACTAATCACAGTGCAGTCCAGAAGAGGAAGAACGGGGTTGGGGATTTAGCTCAGTGGTAGAGCGTTTGCCTAGCAAGTGCAAGGCCCTGGGTTCGGTCCCCAGCTCCGGAAAAAAAAAAAAGAAGAGGAAGAACAAGTCACCTTTCACTGTGATTGTTGTAACAGGATATGACCTCTGTGGATCCCATGTGATTAGCATGGACTCAGAGGTTTGCACATTTCCTTGTTTGTATAGAAGTCTGTCTTCCTGGGTGCTTTCTTCCGTAAAGGGTAAAACTTGAGATAAGCTTTAGGGAACAAAAGGACATAAACCTCCATGAATCATTTTCCAACTCTGGCATCCTGAAAAATCTCACAGAGATCATTGACAAAAATCGTGACCAGAGAACCCCTGTCCCTGTCACTTCATGTTTCCTCTTGCTGAGTGACTTTAAACCAGGATCCTCCTGTTACTCCACTCACTTGTGTCTCAGCATGAAGGTCAAAGATGCTGTCCTTCACGATCAGATCAGTGTCATTTCACTAGTATTCATTACCATAGTGCAGTGATTGGCATGCTCTTCTGTACACGGCAGACCCACACACATTTATTTGCTGGTTGTGGAGATCGAGCCCATCCCCTTAGACAAGCTAGGTGAGCATCTCCTACTAAGCTATACCCCGAGGGTATGCTGAGGCTTACAGGCCACATAGTGTCTGTCACAGCTACTTAACTCTCTCTGGGACAGAAATGTCCAGAAACACCTACATAGATACTTACAGTTATTGGTCTAATGGCACACAGGCCTGTTTGATGCCTCCTGGAATCCATAGCTGTCACCACCTCTCAAATACTCTACGTAATTCTTTTTCTTTCACCTCAGTTTGTCTTTCAGGTGTTAAGCTACTTATTTTGTTTCTTTATAACTCTCAGCATAAGGATCAGTTATCTGTTTCACTTTGAAGTCAGCTTTTAAGCATGGGCATCAAAAGTATTCTCACAACCTCTTCACCTTTCTTCACCTTGGCGATATTTAAGCCGAAAAAAAGTTACAGAAGGTGCTCGGGTGTGGAGAGGTGGGCACATAGTTAAGGAAATTGTACTGTGAATTCACAGAGGATTTAGCAGGATGTGTCATGCTGGCTAACCACAGTGCCATGTGGCTCATCAGTGTACAGAGGGCTAGGACAGAGTGAGTTGCCTTCCTGCTGAAGGCAGGAGTGCTTTGCTGTGGTTAGTCCATTTCTTTAATTTTGCAATCTTCCCTAACTACCATTCTGATGTAGCAAACCACCTGGGAATTTAGTGGCTCATAGAGGCAACTAGCAAAGTTCTAGTTCTTTTCTAGTAAGCCAGTATTTCTCTGTCAAAAGTTGAGGGGAAAGCCAAGCGAGGTGGTGCACACATTTAATCCCAGCACTTGGGAGGCAGAAGCCAGCCTGGTCTGCAAAGTGAGTTCTAGGACATTCAATGCTGTTACACAGAAAAAGCCTGTCTCAAAAACAAACAAACAAACAAGAAGTTGGGGGGAAATGAGGCTGGGGCTGTATCTCACTGGTAGGGTGCTTGCCTAGAATGTAGAAGGCTTGCATTTAATCCCCAGCACCCATGAAACCAAAACAACAGAAAAGTATAAACAGTGCAGCCTAAGGCTCTGTCTTAGGATTACTATAGCTGCAAAGAAACACCATAACCAGAAAGCAGCTTGGGGAGGAAAGGGTTTATTTTGCTCACAGTTCCATATCACTGTTCATCATCAAACGCATTGAGGGCAGGGACACGGAGGCAGGACCTGATACAGAGGCCCTAGATGGTTGCTGCTTACTGGCTTGCTCCACACTTGGCCTGCTCTCTTATAGAACCTACAACCACCAGCCCAGGAATGGCACCACCCACAAGGATCTGGGCCCTCTCCCATCAATCACCAATTAAGAAATGCTCTACAGCTGGCCCACAGCCTGATCTGATGGAGGCATTTTCTCAGTCTAAGTTATTCCTCTCGGATGACTATGGTTTATGTCTAGTTGACATAAATCTAGCCAGCACAGACTCCTATTTGTCTGTCTGTCTGTCTGTTGAAAGACATTTTTAGGAAATCCAAGCAGGCCTTGAATTCCTGATCTCCCTGCCCCCATTTCCCAAGTGCTGGTATTACAGACTTGTGACACTATCCCCACATCTGACGTATTGAGTCATATACATATAATGCAAAACACTTTAAAGAACAAAAGATGAGGGTTGGGGATTTAGCTCAGTGGTAGAGCGCTTGCCTAGCAAGCGCAAAGCCCTGGGATCGGTCCCCAGATCCGGAAAAAAAAAAAAAAAAAGACAAAAGATGAGGGGCGGGGTGGTGCTGGAGAGATGGCGCTGTGGTTAAAAGCACTGACTGCTCTTCCAGAGGACCAAGCATCCACAGAATGGCTCACAACCATCTGTAAGTCTGATTCCAGATGATCTGGTGGCCACTTCTACCCTCAGACACTGCATGCATATGGTGTACAGACATATGCAAAGAAAACCAACAAAAATAAGCTAGATATGTATTATTATAGAAATGTCACCATAACAAAGACTAAAATAGCAAGTCATTACACAGGACAGAGAATAAGCCATAACCACACATTACCCAGTCATGTGGGAGTCAACGGGTAGCAGATTGACAGATGCCTGGACAAGTGAGCACGGGCCTGCTACACCCGCAGGGCTGGCTCTTTGTGGGCCGAGATGGAGGCATTCCGTAGCAGGAGCTCAAGGTTAGCCCGGGCAGTGTAACACAACCCAAGCTCAAAACCAACACAAAAGAAAGGGGGGAAAGGGAAAAAACAAAAAGGTTAATAGCCCCAAATAATACCTAAGTATTTAAATTTTTCTACAAGCCTAATAATCCCACTGGGCTTGTATAAAGTCAGTTAGTTTGCTGATTCAGGGTAAGCTGAGTTAGTTCGCAGTTTTCATTTGATTGTGTTTTCCTTCCTGATGTAGAAAATTACAAAAGAAATGGATGGCTTTCTTCAAAAATTGAGGCAGAAGACCAAGATTGGAGTGGTAGGTGGGTCAGATTTTGAGAAGCTGCAAGAGCAACTGGGAAATGATGGTAAGTGCTAGCTCCACTCTGGTCCACAATTAATACTGAAGACACTGAGACCTGCCGTCAGGCGCCCCTGAAATCCCAAGCCACCATCACCCATGTAGCAGCTTCTGCCTTCTCTGGGAAAACACTTTCTTGCCCTTACTTGGCCTTTGCTTTAGTTGTGTAAAAGGAAGTCCTGTGATCTTTGACAGACCCTTCCCTCAGGTGTACAGACAGACTCACCATGAAGGGCGTGCATACCCGTGTCTGCCTCTGGAACGTCTTCTCCCTCGGTATTTGCTTGTCACTTCTCTGTCACCTCAGCCCAGGTTCCACCTCCTGGCTGTCTCCCCACTCAGATAAGGAGATACCTCTGTGCCTTGTCCCTGTTGCTCTGACCTAATGTGTTTCAGGGTCCCCTAGTCATGAGAGGCACTGGGTCTCCATACACAGGACTAGCAAGCCAGAGACCCTTGTGATAGGGTCTCACTCCCGTAGCCCAGGCTAGGTTATCTCCTGTCTCCACTTCCTGGGTGCCAGAGTGACAGACATCAGCCACCATGCCTTGGCTTCTTTCCTGGGGAGGGTGAAACAGTGGGTCTCTAAGACCTGGATATCCTATTTTAGCAAGTATTCCCCCAAAATTCTGGCGTCAAACCCTGCTGGTGGAACAGTATCTTAAAGACTAAACTTAAGTCTTTGTTGCCTTGCAAACTTATTTATTTGCCTGTTTTCCCAGGGCTTCTGGGGTAGCTAGGCTGTGAGAAGCAGTGAACAGAGATTAGTGAAGAGATTTCTTCACTACCTGTTGTAGTGTGGAATGCTGTCCTGTGACCTAGGCACTTGGGCTGCTGAGACAGGGGAGTCTCGAGTTTGAGGTCAGACAGGAATACAGAGTGAAACCTTGTGTTCAAAAAGCAAGATGGCCAAGGCTGGAGAGATGGCTTAGCAGCTAACAGCACTTGCTGCTCTTACTGAGGACCCAGGTTCAGTTCCCAGGACCCGCATGGCAGCTCACAGCTGTCTGTAATTCCAGTCCCATAAGGTGCACACACATACATGCAGAGGAACCACTCATACACACAGAATACTTTTTTTTTTCTTAAAATACTGACATGAGTTTAAAACAGACAAAAACCTCGTTGTCCCAGAGTCAGGTTAGTACTAAGGACGCACTGGGCGGGATAGTTCATCTTAGCAGGCCTAGTGCCGTCTCCGGCCTCTCCACTAGGTGCCAGTAGAGTGCCGCACACACTCAGTTTCAGCAACCCAGACCGTCTCCAGACCTTGCCAGAGGTGTCCTGGGGAACGTTGCCATGGTTGGGAAGTCAGCATGTCTTACCTGAAAGTGCAAGTCTGTGGGTCAGATCAGATCACTGGGAAGCAGTCTCTGCGCCTGAAGGACACACACCACTTCAGCTTCCTCGAAGGTCTCTCTGTAGAAACACTGACAACATTAAGAGGCATATTCAGCCCAAGAAATCCTGCCAGAGGTGTTTGCCATCCCTGCCTCCAGTGCCGAACTTAACAACATGCTCTAAGAGGCTTCACATCACTGTGGCAGGGCTGTGCTTCAGGAAGATAAGACAAGAGTTAAAATACTCACACACACTTGCATCAGCTTCACGGAGTGTAGTGCACATGCCTGTAATGTTAGCACTCTGGGGACTTGCTGTGGGTTCAAGGCCAGCATGGGCTTCACGAGGGCCTGTCTCAGAAACAAACAAGCAGGCACTGGAACACGTGCCTTTAGTCCCAGCACTTGGGAAGCTGTAGCAAGCAGGTCTTCTGTGGGTTATATGCTTGTCTTCAAGTCTAAATGAGTGTAAGAATCATCTTTTAAGACAGTGTTTTAAATTTTTATTTTTATAAAAAGATTATTTTGGGGTTTGGGAGACTGCTCAGTGGGTAAAGGCACTTAACACAAGTTCAGTGCTCAGAGCCCACATAGAAGGAGAGAGCCAAGCCCCACAAATTGTCTTCTGACCTAACCCCACACACCATGATGTGTACATGCCAAATGTACATGTACACACACAATAATATGTGAATGTTTGGGTTTTGTTTGTTTCTCTGTGTAGTTCTGGCTGTCCTGGAACTCTCTGTGTTCAAGGCTGGCCTCGAACTCAGAGATTCAACTGCCTTTGCCTCTTGAGTGTTGGGATCAAAGGCATGTCCCACACAGCCTGGCATTTAAATAAATGCTAAAAAATAAAAATAAAAAATAAAATAAAATAAAAATATCGAGCCTGGCAGTTCTGGACTGGAGAGCAGAGTGTGGCCATGTCCTTTCCACTTATTTCCCGGTACTGTTGGTTCAGGACAGTTGGAAGCAGGATTTACAGGCTCGAGGCAGGCCCATCCGCAGCTCATTTATCTTCCTTCAGGTTACAGTCAGAGCTGCTGCTGCAGTCCCCAGCCTCTTGACGAAGGGCTGGCATAGCCCACAGGTGCCTAGCCAGGTTCTTGGTGGTGGGTGTTGAGAAAGGAAGAGAAAGGCAGGTTTCTATTCACACCCTCAGTTTTATCTTGTTTTGGTTGTAGTGGTTGAGAAATACGATTATGTGTTTCCAGAGAATGGCTTGGTAGCGTACAAAGATGGGAAGCTTTTGTGTAAACAGGTAAGTTTTTAAGTCTGCAGCCCATTCTGGATCACTAATATAAGTAAGCCAGCACCAGTGGGACAGTCAGTCATCCTAGCTGCCTGGGCTAGAAAGTGAGTTCAAGACCACCCTGGGCAGCTCAGAGAGAGCCAGATTTATAAAGAATAAAGTTAAGGGAGCACAGAAGCCCACATTGTGTGGGACAAGGATTGATTGCCTCTGGGCACATGCTGGGGAGCCGGGGGCGGGAGGGGGGATCTTCACACTGTGTTCTTTGTCAAGTTTGAATTGTTTCTATGCAGCTGTTGACTGTTCCAGATAGTGACTGTATCTTTATAATGGCCTTTTAAAGCTGCATGAGTCCAGTGTTGCTATTACAATAGCCAAAGCTAGAACAGGCCACTCACCCAGGGCTGTGCAAGAGAAGCTGGACTTATTAATACTAAGAGCCACAGCAGTGATCTCTCTGGCCCTTCGGGGGGAGCGCGTGAGAGAGAAGGACCCAGATGCCTGAGTGCTGCTGGAGTAGACCCGGCCTCTGACCAAGGCGCTGTGCTTTACCTAATGTTTCTCATTAGCAGAAAAGAGAAGGAGGTGAAAGGACACAGAATGTGTCCGTGTCCCTGCTGGGTTAGCCGTGGCTTCTGCAGTGTTAGCAGGATGACTGCATGTGCCAGGAAGCCATTTTGAAAGTACTTCCTGTTATATCAACTAACTCATGCTTTGTTTGCCCAGAATATTCAAGGTCATCTGGGGGAGGCTGTGATCCAAGACCTGATCAACTACTGTCTGAGCTACATTGCAAAAATTAAACTCCCTAAGAAAAGGTGGGTTCACTCTTAACAAAGAGGCTCTTCTAGAAGATGGAGCCGTGGGCTCATAGGTGGAGAGTGGCAGTGGAAACTGTCAAATGCTGTCTGGGCACACACACATATACGTTACATACATTAAGTGCACAACATATATACACACATATGCACACATACATTATGTGCACATGCATAAAAACTATGTACACACATAGTTTTTAAAAAAGCATCAGAAGCTTACAGTCTGAAAGTCTAAAGCTAGATATAATACAAAACCAAATGTGTTTGGCTTGCAGTGCCTAAAGAAAGTCCATGTTATAGAGGCTAAAGGGTTGGCACGGTGAGGAAGAGTGCTTGCTGTGCAAGCATGGAAAGCTAAGTTCAAATCCCCAGGCCTTGCATAAGAAGTTAGCCTTGGTCACATGTACACCTGTAGTCTAAGCACTGTGGAGGACAGAGGCAGGACCACTGGACTGCTGGCTCTCCATCTAGCCAGTTCATAAGAAGACTTTGTCTCAAGAGACTAAAGCATAGAGTAGCAGAGCAAGACACCCCAGGACAAATTGTCCTCTGACCTACATACATGCCTATCCTACCTGCTCCTCACAATATATATATATATTTTTTTTTTAATTATTTTGAGTCTAAAACTAAAGACATTTTTTAAAAGTGTCTGGCTATCTTCCCTGGAATAACTGAAACGGTATTGGTCTGCTCCATTTTCTGTGATCATAGCAGGCCTGAGTAAACAATCTGCCTCTGAATAGATCAAGTTTCCTGGGTCATTAGTGAGGCTCCATGGACCATAATCTCAGAACCTGTCAGTGTCCTCCCTTCATGACTTCAGTCTACTCAAGAGCTCACTAGCAAACCAGATGCCCCAGAAGCAGACGTGAGACTCTAAGGAGCCAGTGCCTTTGAGCTGGGCTCCTTTCCAGCCCTTTGTTACCACCAGACTCTCCTCCAGCAGGTCCAGCAGAAACGGAGAGGCGTGTGCAGTAACACACCCTGTTCACCCAGTATTTACAAAACGTCATGTTAGCAGATAGTCCGTGTAAAACGGTATGACTAGTGAGACATGATGCCTCGAGTGTAACCCAACATGGGGAGGGAGGGAGGAGGAGGACCAGGGCTCCAGATCGTCCATCGTTAGCTACATGGTAAGTTCCTGTCTATAACATGGGGTGTGGGGTATTCCTCCCTGTGGGCCTCCCACTTTCCGGAGTTCTTTCTTTCATTTCCTTACCTCATCTCCATTTGTGTTGCTCAGAAAGAAAACAGGGCTGGTGTCTTAGTTGGGATTTCTGTTGCTGTGAAGAGACACCATGGCCACAGCAGCCCTTATAAAGGAAAACATTGATTGGGGCTGCCTTACAGTTTAGAGGTTTGTTCCATTGTTCTCACAGTGCTGGGTCCACAGGAAGAGATGATAATACTGGGCCTGGTTAGAGCATCAGAAACCTCCAAGCCCACCACCTATGATGATCATGAAGGCCACATCTGCAACACTGCCTAGTGACTAAGCATTCAAGCACATGAGTCTGCGGGTACCATTTCTATTCCACCATAGCTGGGAAGATAGTGCAGTCAATAAAATGTTTCCTGTTTAAGACTGAGGACTGATGTTGATCCTTAGCACCCTCAAAAAAGCTGGACCTGGTAGTGCCTGCTGCTGGCCAGTGCTGAAGAGGCAGAAAACAAGTGCATCTCTGGGGCCTGCTGAATTGACAAGCTCCGGGTTCAGGGAGAAACCCTGTCCTAAAAATAAAGTGGAGAGCAACCTGTGAAGACACCCTCGGTGCACTGGTGGACATTCACACGTTTATGTGCATACATACATACACACACGTTTATGTGCGTACATATATATACATAGCCCATGAGAAAGCTGAGTCACATACTCATGCTGTCTAGAATGTAATGTTGCCCAAGTAAATAAGGTATTTTGGGGCACCCCTTGTCCCATTCTCCTCCCCAGGGGAACTTTCATTGAATTCCGAAATGGCATGTTGAATGTGTCCCCCATTGGAAGAAGCTGCAGCCAAGAAGAACGAATTGAGTTCTATGAGCTCGATAAAGTAAGTTCTCAGATGTATGTGGGGAAAATGGCCAGCTTTGAGAAACCTATAGCCCATGGCCAGTCATAAAGTGCTTCTACTCTGTGACGCGGTGGACAATTGCTGTCTTTTTGTTTCTCTCAGAAAGAACATATACGGCAAAAGTTTGTAGCAGACCTCAGGAAGGAGTTTGCAGGGAAAGGCCTCACGTTCTCCATAGGTATGGTACATGCCCCAGCAGGCTTTGTCCCTATGCTCCTGGAGCATGTGGGGCTGCTGAAATGCTTCGAGCTGTGGTGGGTAGGGTGGCTGTTACCGAGGAAACAGGTTCCCTTATGGGTTCTTGGCCACTGGTAAAAGACTTCAGAAAAAGACTCAGAAGGAATCACGCACAATTGCACTGTTTAAGAGAAGAACAGTACTGGTCAGGTGAAAATCCCAGTGGCCAGCAAGAGGAGAGGTGGGGGAAACCGTGCTTTCAGAGTTACATGTGGAGTAGAGATAGACGTTTCTAGGAAAGGGAAACGCATAGAATGGAAGTGGCTGGGGAGCTGAGGAGACCCGCATGCATCCAGCCAGGCGGCATGGCCTCTTGTAGCCCCTCCCTCTTTTTGTATTATGTGGGCTTTGTTCACGGGTGACTTTTTTATGCCAGGATAGGGAAGAGCTTCCGGTCATCCTCTGCCAACTGCTTCTTCCACTTGTTAACCTCTCTCTTTTACAATTGCACTTGTTTTATGAGTGCTTTGCCTGCGTGTATGTGTGATACCGCGTGTGTGCCCAGTGTCCGAGGAGGCCGGAAGAGGATGTGGGATGCCCTAGAGCCACTGTGTGGGCGACGACCTGCGCCCTAAGCCTCTGCAAGAGCAGCCAATGCTTTTAGCTCTGAGCCGTGTCTCCAGCCCCAACTTGTTAACCTTGGTGTAGATTTCTTACTCTGTGCTCTTCGGCTCCTCCACACCAGCAGCCTGTAGCCTGTGGACAAGCAGCCACAGCAGGACACCCCTGAGCCAGGGGCTGGTTCCTATGCTTTCGGGTCTGGTTCTGCCTCTGCAGGCCTCTGCTCCTCTCTCCTGAACAGAAGAGGTGTGTCTTGGTGTGTGAGCAGGAGGTGGAAGAGAAGCCTGGCTGAACTCAGAGGACGGAGCCTCTCAGATGAGACTAAGGTGTCTTGAAATCCAGCAGTGCGTTAGCATCGCGGAACCTCAGAAGTTAGTGGGTGGCTTTAAAAGAGCAAGAATCAGGCTCAGAAAGGAACTGAAAGTTGTCCAGGCCCACAGAGCCTGTGTTGACTGCCCCTGAGCCAGCACTGACTCTGGTCAGAGTTGTGTCTGAAGCCTGGCCCCTGCCTTATCACTTGATAGCATTTGCCTGTTAAGTTTTATGACTCTGTTTGACTTGTGGGGAACATGCAGGCCACAGCACATGTGTGGAGCTCAGAGGACAGCTCTGAGGAGTCAGTTCTCTCCTTCCATCATGTGGGTCCCAGGGGATTGAGGTCAGGTCACCAGACTTGGCAGCAGTCGCCTTTACTCACTGAGCTGTCTCGTGTATCCTTACCGATTAAAACCTTCAAACGTTCCTTTTTCATGGTGACGCTCTCAGCCTTGCCGTAGACCTCTGGCTTTGAGCCTTAACACAAGAGTGTAAGGTGTAGGAAACTGTCCTTGCAAAGGAACCATGGGTCATACCCAACCAGGGACATTTTCAATTGTTCCTGAACTGTGAGTGAATGTTTTTCAGATAACTTTAATTTTTTTTTTTTTTAGGATTTTTTTTAGGATTTATTTGTTTATTTGTTTTTGTTTTGTTGTTGTTGATTTTTGCTATGAAAAGTACCTACATAGCAGCTAAAGGGCTTGCTCAGCAGTTAAGAGCGCTGACTGCTCTTTCAGAGGACCTGTGTCCAATTCCCAGGGTCAACGTGACAGCCCACAATTTTCTGTAACTCCAGTTCCAGGGTTTCTGCCGACGAAGCTTCCTTGGCACTAGACATGCCTTGGTACAGACATACATGCAGGTAAAACACTCATACGAATGAGTGAATGAGTGAATGAGTGAATGAATGAATGAGGAAAGGAAGGGAAAGGAAAAGAAGAAAAAATTAGGGAGTAAACTACCTGTAAGCTCTCTTGCATGTGACAGACCTGTTGCCTACAGGATGGGTCACACAGCCTGCTTTTGCCATTTCCCACCAATAGCGGTTTGGTCCAGTTAGGTTTGCTTTGGTTTGGTTTGGTCCAGTTAGGTTTGCTTTGGTTTGGTTTGGTCCAGTTAGGTTTGCTTTGGTTTGGTTTGGTCCAGTTAGGTTTGCTTTGGTTTGGTTTGGTCCAGTTAGGTTTGCTTTGGTTTGGTTTGGTCCAGTTAGGTTTGCTTTGGTTTGGTTTGGTCCAGTTAGGTTTGCTTTGGTTTGGTTTGGTCCAGTTAGGTTTGCTTTGGTTTGGTTTGGTCCAGTTAGGTTTGCTTTGGTTTGGTTTGGTTTGCTTTGGTTTTTTAAAAAGGTTATCACTGTGTAGCCCAGGCCTACCTGGAATTCACATGAAATCCAGACTGACCTTGAACTCATCATAATCCTCCTGTCTCAGCTTTGTGAATGCTGTGATGTTACATATGAGCTACCATGCCTGACTCGGGGTATTAAAGTACCAGACGGGCCCTCTGGGATAAGGGAAGCCATTACAGGTTTCCTGTAAGCCTTGTCCTTGGGAAAGCATTTTGAGGGATTTTAGACCGGGGTGAAATAATGCTGGGGAAAACAGCAAAGAACCTGTGCATAAAGTAGCATCAAGTGGTGAACAAGGTATCAGAAAGGTAAACAAGCTGCCTTACTTTCCAGAAGGTGTTAGTCTCCTTCCTCTCACCAGAGACTGTGCTGGCCTTGCTGCTCAAGAGCCCCAAGCCAGCCAGGCAAGACCCTGCCATTGAGCCGCAGCACAGCCGGCTTAGCTATCTCCTCCCTTAGCTGTCTCCTCCCTTAGCTGTCTCCTCCCTTAGCTGTCTCCTCCCTCAGCTGTCTCCTCCCTCAGCTGTCGTCTCCTCCGTCCTGCAGGCGGCCAGATCAGCTTTGATGTGTTTCCTGAAGGATGGGACAAGCGCTATTGCCTGAGGCACCTGGAGGAAGCTGGCTATAAGACCATTTATTTCTTTGGAGACAAGACTATGCCAGTAAGTAGGAGGGCCTCCGTGCTGTTTTGCCCTCCCACATCCTACCTGATGGCCCTTCTAGCCTCCCTCCCCAGTGGGAGCAGGGACTGTAGATGGTAGTCGGTGTGCGTACCTTTTGAATTAAGTCACCACTGTTGCTCTTGGTCCTCCTCTGCCCTCCCTCCTGGTCCTTAGTAAATTGCATGCTAGGCTCACAAACATGAGACGATGAGGAGTCACCTGAGTCTGATGCGTACTGTTGGTCGGGGATAACTGAGCATCTGCCTAGAGTGTCACACAGTGCTGGGGACCAGCAGTGAGAGCTTGCAGAAGGCCAAGTTCTGCATAGGTGAGGTCTGAGCTAGAGACTAAGCAGGGCCCCCATAGGAAAGACCAGGGCCAGAGAGGGGGTACAGTGAAGCTGTTTCCTCAGAACCACTTTGGCAGCGTCGTGAGGCTCTCCCTACACAGATGCTTACTGCCACCATCCCAGGCCTAGGCGGTACCAGCACCAGGACTCACCACTTATGCTTGGCTTGTGTCTCGGGTTGGATTTGTCAGCTTCTCTCCCTACACTGCCCATGTCACCTTGCTGTAGGATCCTGGTTCAGGCGTGGTGGCCATTCTGGACCCAGTAGGGCATCCATCATAAACACTGCAGCTATGGAGCTCTGCTCCCTTTGATGGCTGCTTACCCTGTCAAGATCAGCACTGTCCAAGTTCTGCCTCCAGCAGGGTCCTGGTGACAGTGGATTATATTACTTAGTGTTATAGCCTCCAGATTCATCCTTACAACAATAAGAATTTCCTTTCTTAAGGCTAGATAATCCTCCACTGTATAGGTATGCAGTTTACTTAATCCATCTGTTGGCAGACCCGTAACCTCCATTCTCTCAGTCACTGTAAGTAATGCCTCTGTGAACGTGAGCCCGGGGCATTGTGTTTGGTTGTTTATCTGTGAGCTGACATGGCAAATCCTTTAGATTTCCAACACAGGAAGCAGCCTTTGGACATTGTCTTGGCAGTGGAAGCCAAATGAACAAGCAAGCCTGGGCCAACAAGAACGCCGCTGCTGCTCATCAAGGAGACCATGACAGGAGAGGGCAGCTGTGGCTGGGTGGGGTGCATACGCACATCCCAGCATCTGGGAGAAAGGCAGGCAGATCTCACACAGTGAGTTCCAGGTCAGCCAGGGCTATGCAGAGAGACCCAGTCTCAGAAAATCAAAGCAAAACCCAAAAGAGACAGCATGAAATGTGAGGGCACAAATACTCGGCCAACCATATGTCTGTCTGTCCAAAACGTACCAGATTCCTGCAACTCACCATCGAACTAAGGACTCCATTTAAGAGCTGGAGAGGTGCTCAGCAGTAAAGAGCACCGGCTGCTCCTCCAGAGGACCTGAGTTAGTTCCCAGCATCTACATGGTGGTCACAACTGTCTGTAACCAGTTCCGTGTTCTGTCAAGCCTCTGTAGGCACCAGGTACACACTGATGCAGACACACACAGGCCAAACACCCATACATATACGATGATCCGATTTAACATGTTTTAGAAATAAAGAGCCCGATTTAACATGTTTGAAAACACATTGTGACAAGGAAGACACATGGTGGACTTCCAGGCACACAGGGTTGACATCTGAATCACAGGTCATAAGAATGTATATCTAGGTCACAGTGAGAGCCAGTTCTACTGCTAGACTGGCCATTATTAATAGACACACACAAAAGAAGGCAGAAATTAGTGACTTCACCTCAGGACAACAGTAGACGGTACAGCCAATATGGACAACGAGAGTGATTTTGTTATTTTGTCTTTTTTTTTTTTTTCTCCCTGGGAGCTGAGGACCGAACCCAGGGCCTTGCACTTGCTAGGCAAGCGCTCTGCCACTGAACTAAATCCACAACCCCAGAGTGGTTCTCAAAAAGCCAAAAGTAGAACCTCTTTTGATCCAGAATTCACACTGCTGAAGTACAGATCCGAAAGAATTGAAACCTGGTCCTAGAAAGAGTCTTTACATGCGTGAGCATTGGAGTGCCATAGGCTGTCTCCAGGGAGGGAAATCTTAGGCCACGGCCTCGAGTGAAAGCAGTACCGATGCTAGCCTGAGGCTATCTTTTTCTTTCTCTATGGTTCTTGCTCTAATTCAGTGGCCAAAGCTGGCTTCTAACTCACGGTAATCCTCCTGGCTCAGCTCATGCACAGATTACCGGTGACAGCCACCATTTCTGACTGTTTTTTTTTTTGTTTTTTTTTTAAATTCCAAGACAGGGTTTCTCAGTGTAGCCCTGGCTATCCTGACCAGGCTGGCCTCAAACTCCGAAGTCCACATGCCTCCCAGGACTGGGGTAAAAGGTGTGAGCCACCATGCCCATCTGGGGGTTTTATGTATTTATTTATTTGCTTGTTTATTTACTTATTTATTTCCTTAGCCTTAATGATGGTTTATAACAACTCTTTCTAGATTTCATTGGAGTCAAAGCACTTTGACTGTAGACCTTAAGAGTCACATCAGACTTGAAGTCGTCTTAAAAATTAAGCTGGTAAAATTATGCTCTGGATCTAAAGAAGATCTGGAAGCTTCCTTTGTCTAAGTTGGTGTCCCTCACCCCTTTTCAGTATTGATACGTGAGCCATGAGTCATTCAGCAGAGAGAAGGGCAGTAGCAGAGTCTGTTAGGTGTGTACGGCCACAGCAGGGAGCCAGGAGACTGCAGAGGCGTTCTGAGTGGCAGGTAGTGTTTCTGTCTCAGTGCCCTCGTGTGTAGGTCTGATCAGGAGACACCATGTGGGTTTGGGTTTGTTTCTTTAAGGAACTGATTATCTGAATTGCTGGGGGTCAGCCTCCACATAGACGTCTGCGTCTGCGTCTGCATCTGCATCTGCATAAACGTGTTGAGCTTTTCATGGTAACGTACCTCTGACCGGACACTAGGCCTCGCCAAGGCGGCTGTGACAGTGCTTCAGGCCAACCAGCTCTGAGGCAACGCAGCCTTGTTCTTGGGTAGAGTAACACAGCATAGCCGTCCTCCCAGAATGTCCACACAACAGACTTCTCTGTATCCATGACCCCAGCCCCATGTGGTATGGGAATGCCATCCATCTAGAAGCCTTGCTGGGACTTGACAGGAGGCAGTGAAGTGGATGGGACTGGGAAGGTTTGCTGCTCGGTTTAACTCTTGCATTACCATGCTTTGATTCACATATTTTTATGAAGTGAAACCAGGCATGGTGCTACATTCCTATAATCCTAACACTCAGGAAGCAGAGACAGGAGAGCTACATGTTCAAGGTCAACCTGAGCCAAAAGTAATGGGACTGTCACACACACGCACATGCACACACACACGCACGCACACACAGCTTGTTCTCTTTGGTGCTTTTGCTGGTTTATAGCTGAGCTTTGTCAGTTAAAAGCCATTTCCCTGCTCAAAAGAGGCAGAGTTGGTCAGATGGTAGGGAGGAGGTAGTCTGCAAAAGGGAAGGAAGATGCAGTCAGCCTCAGCTCTAGCTTTGCATGATGGACAGACTGGGTTTTAGGAGAGGGTGCTCCAGGCACAGCCTCCCAGAGGTCAGTCACCCCTCTGGGGGATATTCAACGGGGTAGTTTGCTGTTCTTGGAATCCAAGGTGCCTGCAGGTTCAGGGCAGTTTTGAAATGAGATGGGTGTGTTTTGTGGTAGACGCTTCCTAGTGCCCGCGGTGTGCTCTCTACAGAGATCCTGTGCTCACATACATCCCGCCACTCTTGTGACTTCCTCTGAGACCCCTGTGCTGATCTAGCCTCTCTACCTGCTGCTGGGCTCGCTCAGACTGCAGCCTACTTTGTAGTCCCTAGCCTGCCTTCTTTCTTCCTGTCAGCTCTGATACTGTGACTGGCCCATTTCAATTTCATTAGAGTCACATGACGGTGGCATGTGCCTGTAATCCCAGCCCTGGAGGCTAAAGCAGAAGTCTTAGATTTGAGGCCAGCCTGGCCGTGCAGCCCAACTTCTAAAGATGGTGCTGGTGCGGAGGATGACAGGATAACTCTAAGCCGGGGAGATGGTTTATGGTCACATAGTTGCCACACGATCTCAAAACCTTTTCAGATTCCCAGCACCCACCACAAAGCCTGGCACAGTGGTGTTTATAACCCCAGCACTGGGCGGCAGAGACAAGTAGATCCTCGGACTCTGGCCAGCTAATCTAGTGGTCAGTGAAAGACCCTGTCCCAATAAGACCTGAGAAAGAGACAATCAACCTCTGCCTATACATATAGTCCACATAATTGAATAAATCAATTCCGTTCCCCTCGGCCACACTTCAAGTGCTCAGTTGTCCTATGTGGCCAGTAGCCGTGGGCAGACTGAGCAGTCATGTTCATTGTCACAGGGCATAAGCAGCCCCACTCTACCCACCAACACTCCTGTGACTTGCAGAAGAGATGTGGGCACGAAGACAAACTGATAGGTGTGAGACACTGTCATTTACTGTACTTTTCACTAGAAAAATAAGCCTTAAGTCTTCACAAAGGCAGTCTGATGACTTTCGTGAGCATAATTACCTTCTCTGAGCTCGACTGCAGTTCACAAGGAGGTTAGACAACTTGCTCATTGTGACTAAAATGTCATCCTTTCCTTGGAAACCAAGGGAAGATTAACTGAAGAAACCTTGCTAAGCTAGGAACATGAAGGTTGCAGCAGCCATGGACCAGGACAAATGTAGCCTACTGCTTCTGTTGTGTTTCTCTGCAGGGTGGCAATGACCATGAGATCTTCACAGACCCCAGAACTGTGGGCTACACAGTGACAGCACCTGAAGACACACGCAGGATCTGTGAGGAGCTCTTCCCTTAACCGCAGAGGAATGCACTCCTGGTCAACAACACTGAAAGGTCATTCAGGGTCAGGGGTCACTTAGGGGCAGAGCTGAAGTCCCTCCACACATGCACATGGCCCCAGACTCTAGCCAAGCTTTTCTTAATGGGTCCAGTCACACAGGGGCTAGAGGTGAGCTCACTGGGCATGCCAATAGGTCACACCTTCATCCAGTACCAGCTGCAGCCCCAAGGGAAAGAATTTATCAGAAATGGCTGTGACTAGGTGTGGTGGCTCATGTGTGTAATCTGCTCAGGAAACTGAGGCAGGAGCATTTGCACAAGTTTGAGGCCAGCCTGAGGTACAGAATGAGACAGTGTCTCACACAAAAAGATTAGTGGCTCTGGATTGGGGTATAGCTTGTAGGACACTTGCCTAGCATGGATCCCAGCCTACGACTTAGGGACCTCAGAGACAGAAGTAACTTCTCCTGGTCTCTTCCCCCAACCCATGGTCTAAGAGCCAGCTGATAGGGTACATGCTGGTCTTTGAAATTTTCCCATCATATGATCTAGGAAGAAACAGGAATGGGCCTGGGTTTCTTATCCTTTGTGGAATTTAAGGTGTGGGTTCTGGTGGTTGTGGTGGGTTTTGGGGGGATTCTATTTTGAAACATGGTCTTCCTATGTAGCTGTGGCTGCCCCAGAACCTGCTGTGTAGACCAGGTGGACCTCGAGCTCAGGGTCCTCCTGCCTCTGCCTTACAAACTCAAATTACCTGCACCAACACCTGCTAAGGTTTAATGAAAATCTGCAATTGTCAGTGTTCAGACCCATATCTTACCACCAAACAGGGGCATCGGATGATGAAAACAACAAGCCATCCAGAATCATCCATCTGGGATAGGACTGAAGACTTCCATGACATGCTCCCACTCTGCAGTCTGGTGGAGGCTGGGGCATGACCAAAGGGCTAATGTCTATTTTCAAGCCAGCTTCCCATCTGTGAGCCGCAGACCCGTGTGATCTGCCTGAAGTAGATGGCCAAGTGACAGCTGATCCCACGGTTTGCACCTCCACTGGCCTGGCCGTCTGTTTGCTACATCTGAAAGCCAGACTGCTCTCCTGTCTCCAGCAGGAGGGGAAGACAAAGGACCCAACAAACAGAACCTCACTGTGGTCCTCTTTAACCCCCAAGCTGCCCAACCCAGGTAACAGACCCAGTTCCTGAGGCATCAGAGGCAGCTTCGTGGTCACAGCAACAGGAGCTCCCAGTCTCCAGCCTCTTCTCAGAGTGTACATGCCTCCCCCAGAACCTTAGGGACAGCCTTCCGTGATCACTTCCCAGGCACAGCTTCCCATGCCTGTAAACGGTTCTGCAGCCTGGCTCCTCGTCATGAGCCTCCAACCACTGTGTGTTTCCATTGCACTACCCTTGGCTGCCCACATGGGCACCTGCTGCTGGCCCCTGCACCTCTGTCCATCCCCTCAGGAGAGTGCCAGGACCTCAGCCTGTGGCATCCTTGGGTTTTATGGCAGTGCTGTGAAACACTACAGGGACTGTCCCTCTCTTCTCAGTCAGATCTCTTTAACCCTCAGTGTCTAATGGGTGTCTACCCAGGTTTGCAGAGAACTTGGGTTCTGAGGGCCTCTCCCGGCTCTGCTCTAGTGACGCTGGAGCCCCTATCTGTCCTGGCTGTAGCAGTTCCCAGCCGGCCCAGAGACTGCGTGCTACCTGCAGGTCCGGTGCCTTCTGCCATGTCAGGTGGACTCCAGGCCTTGCCAGTTCCTATAGCGGCTATCACAGATCCCCTCCCCCACTGGCTTCATTCAACTGTCCCACCTAATAAAGGGCCTCTGCTAAGTCATACATGGGTGGCCTTGCTGGTGGGATGGTGTGACTGCCCAGGTCCAAGGACGACGACTACTAGACAGCTGTGGCTCAAGGCAAGGTCTGGCCTGTCTGTCAAGAGTGCAGTCCTGGGGTTGGGGATTTAGCTCAGCGGTAGAGCGCTTGCCTAGCAAGTGCACGGCCCTGGGTTCGGTCCCCAGCTCCGAAAAAAAGAAAAGAGTGCAGTCCTACCAAGTAGGGATTGTAGAGGACTTGAAAAAGACAAAGTTGGGTAAAGACCACATCACAAGAAGCAGAGGCTGCACCTAAGCACCCCAGGGCTATGCAAGAGTGTGGCAGTCCTGCACTAACTAGCTGCCCATCCAGACTCAAGAGCACTTTAGGAAGCCCCAAGAAAGCCTGAGCTAATAGGAAATTTAACACGTTTGGTTCCCACCTAGAGGCTCTGTGTGATCCTAGGTGTCCCCAACCATGCTGGTGGGAAGACAGAGGTACTGAGGAGCAAGGTCATTGTTCCTAGGCACAGTCGAGGCATGCACAGGGCTGAATCACTCTCTTTACCCCAGGCTGGGCACACCTACCATCACAGCACCAGTCAACTTGGAGAAACCCAGGGCTAATTTAATGCAATCATCTCATCTTGTTTGGTCTTTCTCTGAACAGGCCTGATGGGCTGGTTATTTCCCCAACCACTGGGAGAGTCACAGATGCATCAAAAGCCCATCCCTTGGTAAAGCCACCCCACCCTGGGCTGTCGTTAACCCTATCAGCAACCTGCTGCTCTCCACTCCAAGGCAACTGGCCTCACTGTTGCCCTTCTGAGCTACAGGACCTATATGAAGGGCAGCCTCCTCTCCATCTCCCCCACAAGGTCCCTGGAGAGCCTCAACGCCCTCATCAAACATCTGCAACAGGAACCCCAAGATCCGTCTCACATTTACCTCCATCCTGTGGGCCAGGGCATTTGCCTACGTCCACCACAGTAACAAGCCCTGTTTGAGCCCAGTCTTCCTCTGTTGGATAATGAAGGGAACATCTCGTGGTTAGCAGCACACTGCAGAATGTGCCATGTGCTTGGCAGGTCCCCTGAACTGGAGCCCTCCACATTCATAAAGGCACATCTGTGACACACACAGCCTTCAGTCACCTCATCTTGCACAAAACACTTTATTATAGAGAAGAGTTGGCTTATGGGCTCAAACATCTAGATCTGGGTGTCTATTCTCTTTCCTGTTTTGTCTCCAGCACTGGGTGCTAGGGTCCCTCCTCATCTATAAGTTATCTCTGTGTGAACAGAGGGGGTCTTCTCCAACACCCTGCAGTTCCAGAATAAGTCTACAGGCTGAAGTGGTCTGACCATACAAGAAAAGCTCTTTACAAAAGGTTCTGTGGGGCAGAAAATTCCAGAGGCCATCCTGCCAGCAGAACTGGGCTGCCAGCTCAGTGGTGGGCAGGGCTCACTGGCAGGTCAACCATGTGCCACCCAGAGTCTAACCATAGCAGAATGAAAGCAGAGCTGTACCGATCACTAGGAACAGTGGGGTGACAGAGAAAGTTGTCAGTCACAAGGTGCCTTTCTGGGTCATGGCAAATGTGGGTTTGGACTTCTGGTCCTTGGGCCACAAGAGAGCCTCTGGGCGGTAAGCCAAGCCTGGTGTGGGGGAAAGGCCACCTTTGGCCAAGTAGGGAAAAAAAAAATCCATCAGTAGCTCAACAACAAAGATGGTCACACTAGGGTGGTGGCGAGAAGCCAGCTACACAAGTCCCTAACAAGTGTATCCACGTATGTTTTGTGTGTTCTCATGCATGTGGAAACCAGAAAGCAACCTGTTTTCATCCATTTCTTAGGTGCTAGGCACATTTTTTTAAAAAGACAAAAACAGGTTCTCTGACCTCAAACTCACCAAATAGGCTAGGCTGCCTAGATTGCAAACCCTGGGCATTCCACCTGGTTCTGCCTCCCGAGTTCTGGGGCTACCTACGTGTACACCACCACATCTAACTTTTTCTGGGAATCAAACTCATTCTTTAAACACGTTACCAGCCAAGCTGTGTCACTGACCCCTATATGTCCGAAAGCCACAGCCTTTGTACCTTTAGGATGGATACAACCCTCAGTGGCAACTGGGCCACCGTAGAATTGACATCCCTGTTCTGACAAACCCATTACCCAACATTCTATTTTCGAATCACAACTAAAGCCTAGCACCAGAAAGTCTAGGGATCGTTCATTTGGAGATCACAAGTCTCCAGTGTTGCGGGCAGGGCAAACAGGGCTCTGGGGGAGGTGAGCGAGTAAAAAAGAAATCAGCAGGGAACGAAGGCACACCTGTGACCCCAGCAAGCAGGAGGCCAAGGCATGAAAGGTGCCAAGAGTTTGCAGCTATCCTGGGCTACACAGCAGGAGCCTGTCTTTCCCCCACCCCACCCAACACACACACACAAGAAAGAAAGCAGGCAG
Source organism: Rattus rattus (assembly GCF_011064425.1). Classification (NCBI taxonomy): domain Eukaryota; kingdom Metazoa; phylum Chordata; class Mammalia; order Rodentia; family Muridae; genus Rattus; species Rattus rattus. The sequence continues at coordinate 13,373,630 of NC_046162.1, read as the reverse complement.
TGGCTTCATTGTAGCTCTGTGCTGTGGGCATATCCAGGGCTCTAGGCTCCCCAAGCACTGGGGAAGAGGGGGAAAAAGATCCTTAGGCATTTACTAGGCCTGTCTTAAAGAATCTACCTTTGATTCCAATCAGAGGTAGAGTTCTCCTTCAACTCCTAACCTTACAAGGCCATCAGAAAGCAAGCTGCCTGTCTCCTGTAGTCCGTGTCAATATATAGGGGTTTACACTAGCACTGGAACAGAGACTCCTACACAAGCTGGGCTAAAATAAAGCACTCATTACCACTGAGCTATGTCCCCCAGCCCTCGTTTTGAGACATTGATTGTAGCCTAGGCTGGCCTAGAATATTGTTTCAGCCTCCCAAGTGCAGAGATTACAGGCATGCACCACTAGCCTGGGTTCCGCTTTTTAAGTAAAGCACCACCCTCCTGTGTAGGGCCTTCCTGCAGAGCTCTCTTCCCCACCCCCACAGCCACCCTCAGCACTACTTTAATGATAGCCTTAATGCCCCATGGAGGCTGCCTGATCCCTAGAACCAAGTGAGCAAGCCCAGCCTTCTCAGGAGGGGGGTCAGTGCCCAGCCCCAGGCTACTATGCTAGGGCAGAGCTCCTAAGCGCTAGAGTCTTTCCTAGAAGGTGGAGACACCTGCTGCAAAGGCACCAAGAGGTAAAGTCCCCTGGAAAGCTCTGCACATACATAAACCACATACATAAGCCAGCAGCTCTCGCCCAACCAGCCAGGCTGAGGCTGGACTGACCTGGTCCCAAGTTAGGGCATTGGGTCATGGAAAGTCTCATGGAGTTGGTGACATCCCTCAGGGAGCCAAATAAATCAGAGGATTTCTGTTTCTAGTTCCAGGAATAGTTGTTCTGGGGTTGATCTGATGGGGGCATTTGGGAAAATAGCATGTTTGGCCTACCCGGGTGCTTTGGGCTGGGACTACACCCTCTCCACTCAGCCTCCGCAGTTGCCTCTCCTTTTCAAATGCTTTTAATGCTTTTCAGACAGTGAGAGCTTGTTGCAATGGCTGGAGGCTGTACTGGTGGCTGAGAGCACCCCTTGCCTGCCCGCAACTCCTTCCCCCTCCAGGAAATGCTTGAAAGGGGCCATGCCCGCCTTGAGGCCCCCATCTTGTGTGGTAGAATGTTATATCCAGGGTGGCCCTGCTCCTCTCTCCCCCAAAGTCTCCCTCAAGCCCAGGAGAAGGGGTTCTTGCAGGTCCCTAGGAGCTGATGACGTGCCCGGACCAGGTCTCATGCTTCGTCCCTGGTGCCAGGTGGGTGATGACCACCTCTACAGCTTGCAGTTTCTCATTCTTGGGCGGGATAGAGCACATCTTATAGGTGACCTCGTCGCCTTCCACGGGAACATACTCCCCTTCCACACTGCAGGAGAGAAAAGAGCAGTCGGTCATCAGGGCTGAGGAGATGGATGAGGCTGCCTTGCAAGCATGAGTACCTGAGTTTAGAACCCCAGCCCCTGGGATGTGGTGGAGTGGACTAGCCCAGCACTGGAGAGGCAGAGTCAGGAGGATCCCCAGTGCTGACTGGCCAGTTAGCCTAACAGATCAGTCCACGTTCAGTGAGAGACCCTGTCTCAACAAGTAAGGTGGAGATCGCACTGGAGTGATGGCGTTTGCTCCTGCAGACCTGGATTTAGTTCGCAGCACCCACATGGCAGCTCACAAACCACTTACAATTCCTGTTCCAGAGGATCCCACCCCCCTCTTTCTGGCCTCCACAGATAGCAGGCATGGGCGAGGCACTTACAAGGCATTCAGGCAAACACTCATAAAATTTGAAGAAAATAAAGGTGGAGAAAGAGAGGAAGACATATCTTCATCACACACGCACACACACACACACACACACACACACACACACACACACACACACACACACACACACAGCAGTCACTGTACATAGAAAACAAGCCTCACAGACCCCACAGTGGGACACCAGGCCAGACTCCGTCTTCCCAGTTACTCAAGAGCCCGTCTAGAAACAAGGGCCTCCTTGCCACTCTACCAGTTTGTACCATGGCCCCAGTGGCTCCACTGGGCTGAAAGACATCCCAGCTGCCTTGGATGTTCACGAATCAGAACTGAGCCTGTGTTTGGGAAAGCCAGAGACCAGCTTTGCTCTCGGGCCTCTACACACTGCTCTTGGTCCGAGGGCTGCCCCTCACAAACAAACTATGTCTTTGGCCTCTATTTTTCCACCCAGTGAACCTTCCAAAAAGTGTCTAGTAAGCCAAGCCTGGTGGCATAGGCTTGTAATCCCAGCTACTTGGGAAACTGAGGCAGGAAGACTGCCAAGTTGGCCTACAGAAAGATGGAGACCAGTACGGGCAGATGTGGCTACTTGGTTGAAATCCTGTCTCAAGATAAAGAGCGGAGAGGGGCTCAGCAGGGTGAAAGGGGGGGGGGGCGGGGGAGTAGATCATGTCTCACAGTGAGGGCAGTATCCTGATGATCCTGGGCACCAGGGCCAACAACCACCCCTGGACCTGCCTTGTTGTGAGGAGAGAATCTCAGAGCAGTCACGTTCCCCCTTTCCGATGTGGACCAGGAAGCTTCCAATAGCCGAGTTTCAACAATGGACCCGGGACAGCTCACAGCATCTTCGTCACACACGCTCGCCCCGCCCCATGCTTCCTCCCTAATTACTTTTCGTATTGTACTATGTGTGTCTGCAGATCCCTGGAGTCCTTCCTGGAGAGGCTGTCTGGACACTTACATACCCATGCATGCACTCACTCATACCCATGTGAAGTGCATCCGGAAACTGGCTCAGCTGTACCAGGTCGGGGGATTGATTGTGTTTTATTGAGACAAGAGTCTTGTTACTCTGTAGCCCTGGCCGGCCTGAAATTCAGTGTGAACCAGGCTGGCCTCAAACTTCCTTTCACCAACCCGCTTACCTCTGCCTTCCGTGTGCTGGGATTAAGTCGCACACACTGCCATACCCAGCCTAGTATGGTTATACAAGCATGTTGGGGTGGCAAAGGAGCGAGGGAAGCCATCTCTGCAGAGGGCTTCTGGGAAAAGATTGTCCCGGCCACTGATCGGTGGCCAGGGTGTCAGTCACTGTTTGGAGGTTGTCCACCATGTGCCCCAAGCTTCAGACTCAGTCCCCACTTCAGCCAAAATGAAGTCAGGGTGGGCTGGGTGCTTGGGCCAAAGAAGGAGGTCAGGTAGAGGTTCTAGTTGGGGTTCCTAGGAAACTCAAAAGCTGCTGGGGAGTCAAATAGGGAGGGGGCTGCTGGGGCCCTTGTGCCTTCCCCCACCACACACACACACACACACACACACACACACACACACACACACACACACACACACACACCAGACTCCTGCAGGCTCTCAGACAGGAAGGAAGAGCCTCAATGAGCAAGTAGCAGGAGAAAGGGCCCAGCCCTGAGCTTCCTTCCTGGAGCAAAAGAAACAGACAGCCCCCAGCCTCACCAGGCCCCTCCTCTAAGGAGGCCAAACACCCCCCATTCCAGGGATACCCCCACACACACAGGTCAGGTACTGAACACTCTCATGTATCACGGTAACTTGCTCTTACCATCTGTGGTGGACATACACCCAAGACCACGCAATGCATAGACATGTCATCTCTGTCCAGCCTCGCACACGCCATAGACACTCTCCTGACCGGCACCTTAACATTCTACTGTCCCATGTAGCATAGGGCCACAACGGCACCCCTCTGCTCCCACCCCAAATCTCCAGATACACAGCAGTGGACTCACTCAGAGATGTGCAGGAAGATGTCAGGACCACCATCAGCCGGGGTGATGAAGCCGTGACCCTTGGACCGGCAGAAGCATTTACAGACTCCTTTGTAGACAGGGCCCTGTGAAGCCCGCACCGTCCTGATAGGGAACACAGCGGGGACACCCATCAGTCCTCTACAAGAGCCACCCACTGCCAAGGAGCTACTCTCCCAGCTGTGCCCAGGAAGGCCTGGCTGGGGGCCACCACGTACAGTCACACACATAGGCTTTGTGTTCAACCCTGGGCCATTCACGCAGGAGAAATGACTGGGCAACCATGGCACATTTTTCTCAAGCCTGTTTGTCCGTCTGGAAACAGGGAGCTGAGCTAACAGAGTTGGGAGCATCCCTTCAGAAACTGTTTGCAACACCTCTCAGCCCTAAATTCTCCACCTGATAGTGGATACCCTGACACTGTGTCATTGTCTGGTCTCTCATCCCCTCCCCTTCCTTTACAATCAAGGCCTCATGGGAAAAGGCTTCTTTGACTAAAAGTCCAAAAACTTAACACTACAGTCGGGGCCAGTTCCCATGGGTGGCAAGGTGGCAGCCTGAGTTTAAAAGGCACCCTCCTGTTTTCTCACTAGTACGTCTTCTAGGAGGCACCCAGGAGTAGATCCTGCTGGATCCTGTAGTAGCCCCGTTTGGGGAACTGCGCGCGGCCAGCCTGAGACTTACGCTGAAAAGGTCCTTGTCCGGCGGGTAGGCAAAGGGCTAGGGACGACGTTGCCCCGCAGAGGGGATGGAGAGCGATCCCGGGCGCGAGGGGTGTCCAATAGCCCTACAGACGTCTGATGCGTGGGAGGTTGCGGTGGCGGGGGAGGCTCAGATGACATGGCTGACCTACAGAGAGAAGGGTGCTCTCAGGGTCCTGTCTCCGAGGATTAGACAGGGCACAGCCTTATCTACAGTCACCTTATCTACAGTCACACCTTGGCTCAGGTGTCTGCTCATGTGCCCGCACTGGGCTCCCATGGCACTACCAACCTCCCTCTGAAAGGAAATGCCAGCTCACGTGCTGGAGTGATAGCCCGGTCAGTAAAATACTTGTCACACAAGCAGGAGAACCTGCATTTGATCCCCCAAACCCATATAGAATAGAAAAGCGTGGTGTGGGGCTGGAGAGAGGATGGCTCAGTGGTTAAGAGCTGCTCACTGCTCTTGAAGAGGACCTGAGTTCTGTTCCCAGAACTTCACACCACCTGCAATTCCAGCTCCAGGGCATCTGATGCTCTCTCCTGGCTTGCACCTCACGTGCACAAACCCACACAGATCACGTATGTGCAGAGTTAAACACGAATAAAAAGAAAACTTTCCTGTTTTGTTTTTGGAGACGGGGGTTCTCTGTGTAGCCCTGGCTGACCTCAAACTCCGAGATCTGCCTGCCTCAGCCTCCCAAGTGGGATTAAACGTATGTAACACCATATAAATAATAAATCTTTCTTCTTTTTTTTTTTTAAAGCTAAGATGGTGGTGTGCACCTGTAATCCCAACAGTGGGAAGGATAGAGGCAGGTGGATTCCCTAGGGCAGGTTGGCCAGGCAGCCTAGTCCACTAGTGAGGGAACCCAAGGTCCCAGAGAGTGAGAGACCCTGCCTCAAAATAAATAAACCTGGAAGAATAACAAACAACTGGGGTTATTCTGTGGCCTCACACGCTCAAGTACACATACACACATACACACACACACACACACACACACACACACACACACACACACACGTATATGCCAGGTAACCCCTTCAGTAGCCCCTCTGTGTCCCCAAAACAGACCTTGGCATGCTTAGGACATCAGTAAATACTGTGAGAGGGAGGCGTGCCCCAGCCAGGACTTCAGTGTTGAGAGCACAGTTCAAACACCACCCCCCTTTTCTGGGTCACAGCCCTGAATAGGTTCTCAGTGTCAGGTGGGTCATCACTGAAGCTCCCAGGGGGAAAAGCACTCCATGCAGACACACACCTAGCTCCCGTACCCCCTGCTATGAGGGGCACTTCTCTCAGTGACTCCTCAGAGGCAAGGATAAAGACAAAGGCGGTAGTGGCTCTCACAGGCCATGCCAGCGCTCAGGAGCAGGATGGGCTGAGGCCAAAGGGCTGCTGTGAGCCAAGGCAGCTTGGACTACAGCGAGACCGCCTGAAAGATCCAAAAAGGATGATTTGGTAGCGGGCATTGTACACAAGTGACCCAGGACAGGGCGGGACCAACCACCTTGGCTCAAGGGTCAGTCCTTGGGCAAGTCCTTTCCCCTTTCTGGGCTCAGAGTCGAGTCCAGGGGTGTCCCTTTACATCTGCTTGGGGACAGAGCTGGGAGAGCAGAGCCAAGGAAGCCAGTGGGACAGGGAGAGGCCTGAGGGGGTTCGTGTGGCCCTGTGATTGGCCTGTCAGGTATAAAGGAGCTGTCTTCTAAGCAGTGCAGCTACGGGTTTGATGTTCTTTGCTTTGCTTGTTTTCAGGGTCTCCTGTAGCCCACACAGGCCTCAATCTCCAAGTGCCAGGGTTATGGCTGTGTACTACCATGTTCAATCTATGTGGGGCTGGGGATAGAACCCAGGGCTCTGTGCACGCTAGGCAAGCACTCTACCAACTGAGCTACGTCCTCAGCCCCCTCAGCTCTCCAGACCCTGGCCCTGGCTCAGGGCCAGACTCTTCCCGCTTAGAGTAACTTCATGGCCCCAGGGCTGAGTTTTCACCTGCACTGCCCAGCAAGGCCCACTTGCTTCAGGCTCCAACCCTCCACCTTGGAGTCCTCAGGCTTGGGGAACGGGGGCCGTGCAAGGGTGCCTCTCTCCTCAAAGATTGAGGCTGGTCCTCCGTATGCCCTGCCCGTCTCTGGGAACTCAGTTCTGCCTGGCTGGAGAGGTGTCACTGGCCAGCCTTCCAAAAGTGACATGGTTACTACTGACCTCTTCTCGGCTGTGGCCCCAGCCAGGCAGGACCACAAATTCAGAGAAGCCCCCACCTTGAAGAGGTCCTGGCTGCTGGCCTGGCCGTCAGGTCTCCAGCACAGGTCATAGAGTCCTAGAATGTTCCAATGCCAGGAGTTCTGGTAAGAAGGTTGGCCCAGAGAGGGAGAGTGGGCCCCACCCATCCTCCCATGACAGCACGGTGAGACCATGGGGACCAGATGACATCAGCATGAAAGAACTTCCCCTTCTAAACAGTCTCCCTGCCTGTCTTCCCCTCCCCCAACCCCAGTCAGGGGCAGTTCAAATCTTCCCACCTGCCAGCTAAGCAATCATTAGGTGACTCTCAGGGCCTCAGTTTCTGTACCTGAGAAATGGAAATTGTTCCAGCCTCACATAAATCATAACATTAGATGAAGTAACAGGTACAAGCACTGAGGATACAACTCTGCTGTAAATGGGCAAGCCACAAGAACGAGCTATGATTATTGCTGTAAATTGCAATCACTGAGTCACTCAACAAACATGTCCAATGTCAAGTCATATTCATCATACAGGAGACACAGGTCAGAGCTTGAAACCAGAGGATAAAGATGTAAATCAAAGTGTCAACAAGGTGGTGGGGTCACAGACTGCCGAAAGGACCCCCCCCAACAAAAGGGATAAAAAGTAACGAAGTGGGAGTGCCAGATGAGCCTGGAATATGACAGTCAGTCAGACATTTGAAAAAGAAGAAGCCAGGGGTGTTGGTGCTTGCCTGTATTGTGAGCGCTTTGGAAGCTGAAACTAAAGGATCTTCTGGACCAGCCTGGGCTAGGGACAGTGAGGTCTGGGCTAGCCTTGGCTACAGAGACCATCTCATAAAGAAAACAGACACAGGAGGAGGTTGTTCTGGGTGCAACAGCAAGATGTGGAAAGGCCTAAGACTGGGGAGTGCCTTTTGTGGTTCCAGGCCTCTGAGGAGTCTGTGGGAGTCTGGTAGGAGCAGGAAGTAAGGTTCAGGGGACAGGGCTAGACCAGGAACCAAGTTGCATCACCACGGCTGTCATCATCCTCTCTCTTCCCTTCTTTGCACCTTCCTTCCACCTGTCTGCTCTAAAACCCTTTTCATGCCCCGCTCCAGGCTGAGGGAAAAGGCTCCAGCCCATGGCCTTCAGAGGGCATCAGACTGAGGGCAACACAGGGTCCCTGAACATCCTGGACTTGGGGACCCTCGGCATGTGCTGAGTGACACACCCACACTAACTGGACCATGGAAGAAACTGAAACCCAGAAATGAAGCCACTGAGGTAAGGGTAGGAGCTGGGAGACCCACAAAGCTGTTCCGCTCCCCAAAGTAGCTACTCCAGAGGCTATCTGTGCTGAAAGGAAGCTGGGCTTGTCAGAGCCAGCCTACCCCAGCTGCTCCGGGAAGGGGACAAAGTCTAGCTGGGGTTGGGGCAGGGCTCTCCAGGAGGCCTCTCTGGCCCTGCACACATCAGGGCACAGCCTCAACAACAGCCTGTAGCTCCAACAGCCCCCGCTCCCACTTCAGCCCTCTGCCTGCTCTTTCAGCAGAGCCAGGGGTGGCCCTGGAAAAGGCCAACCCACTTTCCATGATGCTCTACTGAGAGAGATCAAGAGGGGCTGTGGCCCTTACCTGCAGGGGCTCAGGAATAGACCCCAGTGAGCCTCTGCCTGAGACAAACTCTGTCAAAATGAAATGCCCAAGATGATATCATGACTACCAGACTTGGCACACACGTTTTTCTGTATGTGACTATGTAATCTGCACGTGCATGTGTATGTGGAGACATGTTTATGTACGTGACCACATGGACACACATAATTATGTGGGGTGATATGCTTATGAGTGTATGACCAAGTGGCCACATATATGGGGGGAGGGGCAGGGTACACACAGCTGTGTATGCACAGGCTTGTCACTGCGTGCATGATGAACTCTGGATGAGGAAATAGTGCCTGGCTTCCCCTCAACACCTGGCCCCTCCATTATACCTTTGTTATTTTGAGACAGTCTCATGTAGCCCACGTAGGGCTTCCTAAATCCTAGGCAAGCACTCTACCAATGGACCCCCATCCTCAGCTGTGGCCATCAAATCCAGAAGTACCCTCAAGTACCAGCAAGAAACCCGGGGCCTTCTAATGCTCACTTGGGGTTGGGAGGTAGGTGGGGACACGGCACAGCACACAGCAGGATAAGAAATGCACCCTTCTGCAGGACAGCCAGAGTCTGGAGGACAGACTGCCACACCCACCCTGACTCTCCACCAGAGAGGGCATGTCAGACTCCTATCGGGAGAAATGTGGCAAAGGGGACCTCTAGCCGAAAATAGCCTGGGAATTTTCCACAAGCCTTAAAGCAGCCCTGGAAGATTCTGGGAGCTCAACTGGGCACCAGTCTGGCCTCCCCAGCCCCTCTATCGCCCACCCCCAAATCTAGTGCTGCTTTTCCTGTACCAGTTTGTGAGGCCCAGCACCGTCTGTGCTCTTGGCCTTAAAGCTCCCAGTTTCCATCATGTCTACCCCTCCCTCCTCTTCAGTTTTTGAGACTGGCTTAACACTGCATAACCCAAATTGGCCTCAGACTCATGATAATCCTCCAGCCTCAGCCTCCCTGGTACTAGAATTACAGGTGTGTTGTGAGCCATCGCACCCAGCAAGGAAGGGTCTTTTGAGGTAGGAAGTCAGGTGCTTACCAGAGGAACCTAGACAAGCTGGAGGCCACTTACACTCCAGTGAAAGAAGTGTGGTTTATAGCTTCTCAGGGGCAGGAAAATGAAGAGAGGAGAAACGAGAGTTTGAGGAGGCTGGCGGCTTCCTTCTTGGACAAGGCCAGAATCTCTTGACGCTTGTTCTGCACACCGGGATCCTGGCTGGCAGACACTTGGCCATTTCCCGGTCACATGAGGAAACTGACAATAGATTCGGCAGCTGGGGCTCCTCACACTTTAGTGCCCCCAGGAATCTCTGGCCAATGTCCAAAAAGTAAACTCCCAACTCCACAGATGGGGGTGGAGTAAACATGGCTTTGCTTGGTCAGTTAGTTGGGGACTGACCGAGGTTGCTTTCTTGGTGCTGGGAAGCCAGGATCTCTGGCTCTAGCACAGAGCAGCTCCCACGAGCCCCCAAGTCCGCCTTTCTAAGGGATTCCCAGAGGGACAACTGCTGCTAAACTATCCGGCTCCCAAGAAGCAGGCTATCTGGGGGAGGGGAACACACATGGACAGACACGCTCACCCAACACATACAAACTGCACTGGGCCAGGGCTCCATGAGATTTCAAGGTTCATCTTCAACCCCAACCCCGCCAGCCTGGCAGAAAAGAACCCACAGCCAAGGGAAGATTAAGACTGATCAGCTAAACCGGACACAGGGATCTTAGAAAAGCACGGGGTGCGGTGGTGTGTGTGGGTGGATTGGGGGTGGAGTGAGTGGGAGGGAGGGAGAGAGAGAGAGAGAGAGAGGCCAGCCCGAGGCTCACAGCAGCCAGGCTAGCCAGCCACATGCTGCTCCATTGTTCTGGGGAGAGTGGATTCCGTGAGAGTATCGGGGGATACCAGGGGCGGGGCCATGGAACAGAGAAGAGCAAACAACCCAGGACTAGGAGACAGTCCCGCTCCCTCTAGCAGCCCAGCTGGGAAACCCCGCCCTCAACTGCCAGGAAGCTGGAAGCTCCAGATTACAGAAACCCAAAGCAGTCCCTTCCAATAACATCATCCCACAGAGCAGGCCAAGGGGACTTCTGTTCTCCACCAAACCGAGCTGAACTGCTCCACCCTCCGCCAGTTTTGCTCACCTCCCAGCCTGATTGTCTTCTAGACCCACCAGTTCCCGGCCTCAGTTTGACAAGGACCTCGCAAATCCCAGTAGCTCAAAACTGTATAGGCAATGCCAGCCAGCCACACTGCCGGGCAGAAGGTAGGTTCAACAATAGTGGCCCCGTGGTGTGCATGGTCACATTAGGGACATGGGAAAAACCCTTCCCTCCCACAGCTGCCAACCTCGAGGCACAAACCAAATTCTTGCCCTTGCATTCAGCAGGACTAAGAGAGTCAATTCTCCCAACCCTAGGCTCGGCTGAACTCAGCTTACTCCGATCCTAACTCAGTCCAGGATCACCCTGGTGGGGGAAGTGATGTCAGGGCACATGGTGGCAACCAGGTTGTCACGCAAGAGGAGATAGTGGAGGGAGGCCAGACTCCAAGGAGACCCCTGTCTCAGAGCAGGGAATGGATGATCTGAGGGTTAAGAATCACTTAGGGACACACTGAACAGTCAGAGTCACAAAGCAGCCAGAGAAGGCCCTGTGGGAAAGTTTGAGCCAACAGGACAAAGAACAAGAACATAGGACTCAGATTTGGAGACCGACTTTAAATATATGATTTTTACTGGTTTGGTGTTTTGAGGGAGGGTCTTGCTATGTGGACAATTTTTCCGTTTCAGCCTCCCCAATCCTGAATCCTATCTCTTTACCTCCCCAGTGCTGGGACTGCAGGCACAACCCACCGCTACTGGTTTAATGAACCAATTATTTTTCATACTCTCTCTCTGGCTTCAGCTTGGAGAACAGACTAAAGCACCAGGAAGTAAGAGAATGGTTAGGAGGGGAAGAAAAAAAAGCCCCTATTTCTCCGGGCACTTAGTCTAGCCAGCTCCCTCTTTTCCCCGCATACACTCTTTTCTGGCAGAAAAGGTTATTTATATACTCCAGTTGGCAGCGGGGGAGGGGGTCCTCCTATCTTGCAAAGAGGCAGCTTCACTTCTCAGAATCCAGGCCCTGAAGGAGACGGGGGAAATCTACAGTTCACCCTGCACAGACCTAAACTGCAACCCCAGAAAACTGTGAGCTCACAGCCTGGCTTTCAAACAAAAATCAAAACCCAACCTTGCATTTCCGGCCTGTAAACAGGGCGGCCTGCGCGGGTGAAGTTTTCCGCTGTGCCCTAAGGCCCCCATCCTGAAGCTAACACCAAGCGAGCGCGCCCAGCTGCTCCTCCTC
>NC_046162.1:13249439-13354439 GCF_011064425.1 Rattus rattus | reverse complement strand
TGCCTAGCAACGTCATGAACTTTAAAAGCCCATTCCCTTTGTGCATTAACTTTACACCTCATTTACAATGTTCAGATGTGCAGAGATACTGACATGATTGTGCAATGAGGCAGTTCACACCCTCACCAGTACTGCCACACAGCTGTCCCCGGGCACCTGAGACAGATTACTTCCATGACTGCCACCACCCATGTTTTTGGATGGTTAAGTTCCTTACAGTGGGGCTAGAGAGAGGGCTCAGTGGTTAAGAGCACTGACTGCTCTTCCAGAGGTCCTGAGTTCAATTCCCAGCAACCACATGGTGGCTTATAACCATCTGTAATGGGATCTGATGCCCTCTTCCTGTGTGTCTGAAGACAGTGACACACATATAAAAATAAATAAATCTTTTATTTAAAAAAAAAAGTTTCTTATAGCAAAATGACCAGGCATTTGTAGGTTGATGTCATTATGCAGGTGAAGGCAGGTACAGGATAGAACGAGGCCTGTCATTGGACGAGGAGGAAGGATGGGCGGATGAATGGGAGAAAGGAGAGAAGGAGGCAGAGGAGGAGGAGCTGGGGGAACATGGCAGCAGATGTTAAGATTCTTTTCTGTGCATAGATACAGGTTGTTATGACTATTTTTAAGGGATGGCGTGTACAGGAGTTTGTGCTGTCTAGATGGGCATATTATATCCTATCAATTGGATCAGAGGATATTGTGTGGTGTGTTTTTCATTGGGTGACTTGAGTCCGCAGTAAGAGAGCTGTGAGATAGGCAGCCTTTATGAAGCTGGTGTGGTGGCAGCCTGCCAAGCAAGTTGTGAGTGAGGACAGGGTGGCTTGGTGGACCGCCTGGGTCAGAGGGTACTTGGGGGCAGCATGGAACCACCGAGATAAATTAGGGCTAGTTCCCATGGCCCACTGGAACCGGAACTAGCAAGAGAGCAACCGCCAGGGTATGCGCAGGAACCGTTCAGTCCTTTTTTGTTTTTACTGCAACAGGCATTAGCCAGCTGAGTAGTGAGTGGAGTGCTTGCCTCAAATGCACAAAGCACTGGGTGGATCCCAGCACTGAGAATGCTGGGTGTGGTGCCACTGTGAGAACAGCCAGAATCACTGGGGAGATGGGCTTCTGCACTTAGCATCTGGGGCAGGGAGGTTGGGAATGCCTGGCCAACCTAGGCTACAAGCAAGTTCAAGTCCTAGCTCACAAATGTACAAAACCCTGCAAGGATGCAATTATATCCATCCTACAGTGTACAGTGAGGGACAGAGGTAAGGAGAGGTAAGATCTCCCTGGGTTTCTGGAGCTAAACCAGCAAGGGAGGCTGACTGGACTCAGAGAAGGCACACGCGGGTTTGCTTGTGTGTAGGTGTAGAGTATGTGACCAGATTTTACTTTTATTTTTTTGAGACAGTGTCTCCTATAACCTAAGATGGCCTTGAACCCCCAATCTTCCCCCTCCACCTCTCTGGTGCTGGTTTATAGGTCACCACGTCTAGCTTAGGTAGTGCTGGAGATCGAATCCCAGACTGCGCTTGGTGTTTACGCTGCAAACAGAGCCGCTTCTCCAGCCCTGCTGCTGTTGTTTTGAGACAGAATTTTGTATGTAGTTCAGGCTGACATGGAACCCACTATTAAAACCCAACCCAGCTTGGCTTTGAACTCACATTTACAGTGATCCTCCTGTCTCTACCTTTCAAGCACTGAGCTTATCAGCATGTGTATATATGTATGTGTATGTATGTATATATGTATGTGTGTATGTATGTATGAATGTATGTGTATATGTGTGTATGTATTATATATTTATGTATGTATGTTGTATATATGTATGTGTGTATGTATGTATATATGTGTATGTTGTATATATGTATGTGTGTATGTGTGTATATATGTATGTATATGTATGTATAAATATATGTATTATGTATTTATGTGTGTATGTATATATGTATGTGTGTATGTATGTATGTATGTGTGTATATATGTGTATTATGTATTTATGTGTGTATGTATGTATATATGTATGTGTGTATGTATGTATGAATGTATTATATATTTATGTGTATATGTATGTATATATGTATTGTGTATGTATGAATGTATGTATTATATATTTATGTGTATATGTATGTATATATGTATTGTGTATGTATGTATATATGTATGTGTATGTGTGTATATATATGTATTATGTATTTACGTATGTATGTATGTATATATGTATGTGTGTATGTATATATGTATGAAGGTATGCATCAGAGACAACACCTAGCTCATTCTTCTCTCTTCCTTCCTTTCTTTCTTCCTTTCTTTCTTTCTTTCTTTCTTTCTTCCTTTCTTCTTTGCAGGACCCAGCCGGTCAGTCAAGAAAGACAGAAAGCAGATGTAAGAGACAGGGATGGGAGGACTGCAGGTCAGTACCACGCCAGCAGCACGTGTACTGTCTCAGTGGCTTCCTAAGGCAAGCAACACAAAGCAGGGCCAACTCCAGGAAGATGAACAACAACCACAAATGCTTACATGGCAAGTTTACGTACACAGTGCCTATGTTTGACTAAGGCCGTTTCCTCCAGGCCAGGCCAGTCTCTCAAGGGCATATGTGTAACCACTTATGCAACTCAGCCAGTTACAATGCATGCAAGTCTTAACTAAAAACAAAGGCAGATGTTGGCAGACTCATTCCTGATTAATCACAAGAAAGAAGTCAGCCAGAGTTAACTCCAGATGTGTTCCCCACATTTTCTTCCTTCCTTCCTTCCTTCCTTCCTTCCTTCCTTCCTTTCTTCCTTTCTTTCTTTCTTTTTTTTTTTCTTTCTTTCTTTCTTTCTTTCTTTTTTTTTTTCTTTTTTGATAAGAACTCAATTATGTACCCCAGAATGGCTTTGAATTTCCCGTCCTCCTGCCTCAGCCTTTGAAGTGCTGTGTGGAGACTTCACACAGGCTGGTGACACCAGGCCTGAGTCCAAACTTACTTACATTCTAATTAAAAGGACACTGGTGGTGGTGAGCTGGTCTCCCTGCCCAGCTCACAAAGCTTCCACGTGCTATGGGAGCAGGGCAGTAAGTGGTTATGGAAGGGTCCTTCAAGCTGAGTCATGGGCAGGCACCCCCTCCAGAGGGAAGTAGACACCAAAGACATCACAATGGCTGTGGCAGCTGTAAGAGACCTTTCTCCTCAGTGGGGCCTCTTCAAGGGAACTTCTGGAACCAGGGGCCTGTCCACTCAGAACCTGGAACCCATTGAGTCTGCTCAAGGAGTGATTCTGAAACAAAGGACTCTCATGGCACAAAAAGAGAACCAGAACCATGGTAAGGGAACTCATTCGGGTTGAGCAAGAGCTTGAGGAAACAGGAGGCGGGAGGGACAATGTGCTTATCTTGGGGTGATCCCATCTCCTCCCCTAAGTCTCACTGGCCCCTTCTGCCCAGGTGACCTGGTAGGACAATGGACAGGTTAGACCTCCAACATCCTACTCTCTCTCTGAAAGCATCATGTGGAATCGGCCAAGCAATACTAACAGCTCCCACATCAATACAACCTCTGGGTGGTACAGCACACAGGCCAGGGCAGGGGCCAGGAGGTGAGCTGCCCACATGCTGAGGTGGCCAGGGAAGGTGGATGGCCCCACTCGGAGCTGTTTCCTCTTTGAAATTCCTGCTGACTCCTTGTAAATGGTCAAGAGGGTCCAGGATGTAGTGGCACACAGGAGGCAGAAGCAGGCAGATCTTTGGTCTACATAATTGAGTCCCAGGACTACATAGAAAAACTCTATCTCAAATAAAATAAAATAAAATAATAAAATAAAATATAGGACCCAGGATTATTCAGCTACACCCTGACCCAGCTTTTGATGGCTTGACTTTAGCTAGTACTGGCCACATTCTGACCTTTGGTTTCTTCTCTGTAAGAAAAAAAACTAAAAACTAGCCCCTTCAGGGTCTAATGGCTGAGACAACTCTTGTCCTCAAGGACAGAAGGGCTTCATAGTCAGGGGCTACCTGTCCTGCTCAGCCCTGCTCTGTAGAGGAAGCTGTAAGGGGAAGCCATGGAAGCTGGCTCTGAGGGAAGCTCTGAGCAGAGAGGCCCGAGAGCCACTATAAGTTCCTTCCTTGCATGGGGTCAGGCCATTGGTGATCAAGCCCGGGTCACCTGCAGGTACCTAAAGGTTGTACATAAAAACTCAGTGGGAATCTTCCTGTCCACCCAGACCATGGTGGCTTAAAAAAAAAAAGCCATGCCTTTAATTCCAGCATTTGGAAGACAGAGGCAGGTGGATCTCTGTGAAGTCTGTGAGTTCGAGACCAGCTTGGTCTACAGAGCCAGGACTGCACAGAGAATCTTTGCCCCCCCAAACCCCACCCCCCAAAAAACGTGGCGTTTCGTTCTGGATGTAGTGACTTATACCAGTAATATCAGCACTCCAGGCACTGAAGCAGGAGGATTGTTGCAAGTTCCAGATCAGCCTATATAAGATTTGAAATAAAAAAATAAAGCCGGAGATGCAACTGAGTCAGTTGATAAAGAACTTAGCGCGCACCGAGCCCTGGGTTTGGTTGTCAGCATTGCATTAACTGGACGTGGCGTCCAGGCAGAGGGGCTGGATGCTCCTGGTGACCCTGGAGACATACACCTTGTCTCAACTTGCTTCCTGCTACAAAAAGCATCAGAGCCACAAATGAAGCTTAGAGCCCACTCTGAGGTCAGAAATCCACCTGATCTCTAGTCCTTAATCACTGAGTAACCTCCTGCAAGGTATTCGACCTTTCGGGCCTGCAGTACTCGACCAACGTTTCATGGATGAGTCGGTAAACCGTGCTACCTGTTTGGCACAGTGTGGCCAAATGGCCCTGAACTAGGCTGCATCTCGGGCCTCAAGCACTCCCCTTGTGAACAAGGAGGGCATAAGTGGAGACAGAAGGGCCTGAGTTCAAATCCCGGTCCCTTCACTTTGTGTATATAAAACTGTTGACAACTTAGCAACTTAGGTTGAGTGGCAGCCATGTGGTGGCTCCGTGCTGGCAAATCTGTGACCCAGAGCCTTGCTTCTTGCTTCTCTCTTTCAGACTTTCAGCAGCGTAGGGAGCTACCACCTCTTTATTACCCTCCAAGAGGACCAAGATCTAGAGTATACCCCATGTACACCCATGCCCCACCAACAGTCCAAGCAGGTAAGTAGCGGGACTGCCTCTCCTCCCTGCGTCTCAGGCTCAGGCTCAGGCTCCCAGAAGACCGTTCACCAAGCAGACAGCATCCTCTTCAGTGAGCCTCCTCCCACAGGCCAAGAACCCTGAAGGCCTGGGCCTCACACTGCCCACGCAAGTTGGTGCCAGGCCAAGCGTTTCTGAGACACCCCTTCTATACTGGGAACCTGCTGGGGATTTTTAATGTTTGTGTCTTGAGACAGGGTTTCTCTGTGTAGCCCTGACTGTCCTGGAACTCACTCATCACTGACCCATCTTCCCCCCAACTCCACCCCCCCCAGGCCTGTTCACTAGCAGGCCTCGTGTGGCAACTTCCATGCCGGTGCAGATCATATGTCCCTACTGTGGGAACTTTATCACGACAGTGGCAAACCCTATCCCGGGCCTCCTCACCTGGCTGCTGTGTAGTGGCCTCTTTGTGTTTGGGTAAGTAGTGGGGACCTGCTAGAGATGGCGTGGGACTGAGATGCAGCTGGAGACAGAGAGGACTAGGGACAAAGGGAGGTCCCAGACTGAGTTTGGTTTCTTCTCTCAGGGAAGACTGCCATCTGGCTGGGTGGCTGAGGCAGTGGATGGGGCTGGGGACAGACAGTCCTCACCTGCTGGGCAGGTGACTCCACACAGGCTGCTGTCACTATTGCTGCCAAGAAAGAGAGGGCTCAGTATAACCCTCAGCCTAGCTCTGAAGAGCCACCCAGAAGTGAGAGGAGGGTACAGACCAGCATGGGGCTCCCACTCAGGTGTGAGGGTGCAGGTCAGCACGGGCCCCCACTCAGGTGTGAGGGGGCAGGTCAGCACGGGGGCCCACTCAGGTGTGAGGGGGCAGGTCAGCACGGGGGCCCCCACTCAGGTGTGAGGGGCAGGTCAGCACGGGCCCCCACTCAGGTGTGAGGGGGCAGGTCAGCACGGGCCCCCACTCAGGTGTGAGGAGGGGGCAGGTCAGCACGGGGGCCCACTCAGGTGTGAGGGTGCAGGTCAGCACGGGCCCCCACTCAGGTGAACACTGCTTCTGAGGACACAGGTGCTTCCTGGGCTGCTGCCTCCTCCCCTTCTGCATGCAGAGCCTCATGGACGTGGTCCACTCCTGCCCCATGTGCCGCCAGGAGCTCTTCTACTACCGTCGCCTGGGATTTGATCTATAAACTGCAATAAAGCCACCTCAGTGCATGTGTGTGCATGTGTGCGTGCGTGCGTGTGTGTGTGTGTGTGTGTGACTGAATGTAGGTATATAACTGTATGTATGCATGTATGTATGACTATGTATGCATGCATGTGTATGACTGTATGTATGCATGTATATGTGTATGACTGTATGTATGCATGTATGTGTATGACTGTATGTATGCATGTATATGTGTATGACTGTATGTATACATGTATGTGTATGACTGTATGTATGTACGTATATGTGTATAACTGTATGTATGCATGTATGTATGACTATGTATGCATGCATGTATATGACTGTATGTATGCATGTATATGTGTATGACTGTATGTATGCATGTATGTGTGTATGACTGTATGTATGCATGTATGTGTATGACTGTATGTATGTACGTATATGTGTATAACTATATATGCATGTACGTGTGTATGACTGTATGTATGCATGCATGTGTATGTGTGTATGTATGTATGTATGTTTGTATGTGTGCATGTGTGCCCCCCTGCATACCCACCCATCAAGTGTGGTGGTGAGTGAAAACACCCTCTACCTCCTCTGTTCTGTCCATGGGTGATAGATGGCACCTATATAAGTCTGGGTCACACAATGTGCTGGTTAGTACCTTCCTAGGGAGGGGTGAGCGCAAGCCTCCTCTATTGGACCATGGATGCCACAGCCCCACCAGCTGCTCTTTCCTAGCCTTCCCATCACTTCCAGCTTCTGCCCCTTTGAGGAATCCTGTTAGCCATACCTCACCCGTATAACCCCCCCCCAACTCACATCCAGGTTCACATCTGCTCCCCCAGGGGCCAGTACCCCCATCGCTAAGTGCAGTGCCAAGAGAGCATGGTCCTTTTTTCACCATGGGTCTCTGCGGTCTGGGATCCTCAATGCCCCATGGGTGCAGATGTCCTCTGGCCACCTCCTAGCAGCCTTCTTTGTCCTCAGTCTTACTCAAGTTCCCTTCGCCTATCTCTCCAGGCTTCCACCCTCTCCCCTCCCACCAGCAGCCCCATGGCCGCCAGCAAAGCCACTATGTTGGGATGGGAAGATGGCCCTGTGATTAAGGGAGCTCCTCACAAAAATGAGGACTAGAGTTTGGACCCCCAGAACTCACACAGATGCTGGCTGGGCAGGATGGCACATCTGTAATTCCAGTCTCATAAGTCGCAGGAGGCTCCCCAGAGCAAACTGGCTACTGAGACTCGCCCTCTCAGCAAGCTCTGGGTTTGAGAGACCCTGCCTTGCTGGGTAAGGTAGGTTTGAAAACGATCCTCTGCATCAACCATGGGCCTCCACATGCATGTGCATATATGTACGTGAACACAGGTGCACCCACATATGTGCAAACACACAGACAAATAAATGGGGGCACCTCACTAGGTCTTAGACCCTCTCCTGCAGGAGTGGGTGTATGGGCAGGGTCTGGCCGCCTCCTCTCTCCCGATGCCTCCAGTACAGCCTGTCCTTTCTATTCACCCACAGTCTCTTCCCTGTCACACATTCTACTGCTCCTTCCATCCTCACCAGCCTCACCTGTGGCTGACAGACAGGGTGATGCAGTTAACATGGACGAGAATTCAACACTTATTTGGGAACCTGAGATGGAGATTGCTGGCCTTGCTTGCATAGTAAATGCCTGTCTCTTTAAAAAAAAAAAAAAATGGAGGCAGGAGGACCCGCCCTTTGTGGCCGGCACCATTCCCTGGCTGAGATCCTGGACTGTTTAAGTGTTGAGAGCTGGGCTGAACATACATCCATCCATCTCTGCTTCCTGACTGTGGGTATCATGTGACTCTCTGAAGCTGCCGCTGCCTTCACTTCCCCACTGGGTCTTGGGAGCTAAGACGGCCCTTTCTCCCCACTAGTCTTCCTGTCAGAGTATTTTTTCATGGCAATAGGAAAACAAACTCTAACAGTCACTGCACCTCACAGATCAGACTGAGGAGGAGTTGAGCAGAGGCCATCTGTGAGGTGCTTTCTGCCTCCCTCCAGACCCCACTCAGGCAGCACCCTCCCTCTGCACCCCAGGACAGCCGGCCCTGCCAGCAGGCCCACCAGCATGGCTTCTATTTTCCACCGTCTTTTTCCAGGCACTCATGAGCCTGGGAATCATGCTTCAGTCTGACACCCCTATGATCCAACAGAAATTTAGGCAGAGGCTACAAGAGAAGCGGGGAAGGGATGAGCCCTGCTGAGTCCTTTTCTGGGGTGGGCTCCCCAACTTGACTAAGTCCTTACAGCTCCTTCCCTGGGTTACAGTGTACAGAAGCCACCAGGAAGGAAGAAGCTATTGTTAAAAGACCTCAGGTTGGCTTGTGAATGGGTAGAATGAGGACCATGAGGGGCAAGATCAGGTAGGAGGTGTAGGGGAATTGTTTCAGAATGGTTGGGCTTTTGTGTTTGTTTGCAATGCTGAGAATTGAAGCCGCACTCTACCATTGAGTTACACTCCAAACCCTCCTTTCCATTTCGAGGCAGTTGCCTAGGCGACTGCATCTCAGGCAGGCCTCTATCCTGACCTAGCCTCTTGACCGCTGGTTTGACAAGTATGTACTACCTACCAGACTGGCGCTTCATTTAATTTTGGAAAACAGAGAATATATTGGCACAGCTACTATCATTTGAATAGAGAGGGGTAAGAGACAGGCAAAAACATTTGAAAGGGGGACCTGGGAAATTACAGGCCAATGAGGATTTCTGAACCAGGCTGGGGTTCCCTGTAATACCCACACTCACCACAGGAGGGCACTGTTGCCCCAGCTGACAAAGGTAGACTTCCAGTCCCAGGTGGTCTGGTGACTGAACGGATGGGCCGCCAGAAACTCAGGTCTGCCTCCTGTTTGCTTGATGTGAAAGGCGTAAACGTGTGAGGAAGGTGCCAGTGTGTGGGCTGGAGGTTTGGCGGGATGATAGGGTCTGCAAGCCTTGCCGGTTTAAGAGTCCTGGAAGCCTGAAAGTCAGGCGAGGCACACTGCTGCAAGGCAGGCAGCTCTCCAGACCTGAGCACCCATCCCCCACCCCGACCCCCGGCTGGTCTACCACTGCGACGGAGTGAATGCTGGGAAACTGGACTTCAGAACTGGAATGGGCCACAGCTGCAAGCTTTAACCGCGTGGAAACAGGTCTGACACCAGGTCACACCCAAGCCAAGTCAGCATGGGCCTCAGATAGAAAGCAAGCCTTGTCTTGAGACTTGGATGGACTTTATCTTCAACTGCAACCTTCCCTGTTCACATCCCTTCCTGGCCTCAAGCAACCTGTTGGCTTTGACTTGGATTCCTAGACGGTCCAGACAAGAGGGTCTTCGTTGTCAACTCCACAGTGGTACCATCACTGCACTGCAAAGTTCCACCCAGGGTATGACCTCTACTCACCAACCCCAGGCTTGCCCATCTCCTACAGAGTGGAAGAAACTTCACTGAACACCACAGTGCAGGGTCCGTTTGAAGGGTCTGCTGTACAGTTGCCAAGTCAGCGGCCAGGGCTTAAAAAGATGGTGCTGATGGTGACCAGGCTTCATCTCTAGCCGCCCCACCCTCTGGGTCAAAGCCAACAGATTCCCTCATCCTTATCACAGGAGCAGACAGGTGGGTGTGGAGCGCCATGGCTGTGGTATCAGCAGCCACCACGGCAGGCCTCTGTGCCCACTCCCAGCCTACTGCCGCCAGCCCTGCCCACCCAGTAGGTCCACCCAGGAAATCTGCCTTCCAGCTAGTCTGGGGACAGTGAGCCGACACCAGGGCCAGGGAGAGAAGTCTGGCAGCTTCTGATGAGTCCTTAGCTCGTATCCATGCCACTTAACAGGAAAGCTGACACTGTCCCTCAGTAGCAATGACCCTAAAGGCACATCAGCCCTTCCCCTCTTCCCCTACTTCAAGCTCAATTCTAACTGAGCTTAGAAGTCTAAGGGCCCTGGCTATCAGGAATGGGCAAGTGAGCTCACCTCAGGGTCTGTACTGTGTGGGGCCTTTTGGAGTCTGCACTCCAAATGTGCATCCCTAGGTCAATGGTACAAGCGGGAACCCTGCCATCTACCCCTGCCACTCGGCCAGAACAGGTGCATAACCTAACATGGGCAATGACCCTGGCAGGGACAGAGACCATCACACCCACAACTTTGCCCTCGAATGTTCTTAAAGCATGGAGGTCCAAGCTTGCAGGTCTCCTCAGATTGCAGTTCACAACTACCCATGTCCACCAAAAGCAAAACTAAGACACACAGGGAAGCTTGGTCCTTTTGGGGCCTTTTGTCTACCCAGAAAATGAACTCCTCTGGGGCTTCCTTCAAGATTAACAGGTTGTAAGAATGGCAGCTCAGGCAGCCCCAAGGGGCAAACTGTCAGTAGGGACACTGGACTATTGTCTGACACCTCTTCCTGTCCATAAAAGCCCACGTGGAACAGATCACAGTGACTGTCCTGTCCCTTAGGAACTGAGCCCCATTCCTGGTGCTTAGCAGCCACAGGCAGGCAGAGCCTGCAGTGCAGTGGACACAAAGCAGTCTGCCACAGCAGCAGGTCCACCAGCACAGGGTTACAAAGAGGACAGCATGCTGAGGACACCACACTAGAAGACAGCCTTACTTCCTACAAAAGCACCCGACCTTTGTCCCTGATCAGCTTCCACATTTCATCCCAGGCAGGGCCACACCTTTCCTCATGTGACACAACCAGACTTGGTTTTACTTTGAAGCAGGCAGGGTTCATTATGTAGCCCGACTAGTCTCAGCCCTGGGATCGCCACCCTGCCAGGAATTAACAGGCTCATCTTGATCAATGTAACTGCACATTTACCCTAACAGCTGGAACGTACTGCAATCTTCCTCCTTGCCGGACATGCTGGTCACAGGGACAGCTGACTCAATGCTTACTATCAAAGGGGGGGAGGGGAAGCCTCCAAGAGCCATAGGGAGACCTGGGACACTGCCTGGCTTCAAGCCAGCGTGCTCTAGAGCTCTGCCATTGAAGACAACCACAGTGGCTGTGTCAGATGGTTACCGTGTCTGCTTTTGAAGCCTGGGTCTCAGGCTGTTCCAAACCCTGCATAGCCAGGGATGGCTTTGAACTCATCTCCCTGCTTCCACTGGAATGGTCTGCACCACCATTCCAGCTTCACATCCATCCAGAGCAGAAAACCACAGAGCCACCAAGGCCACAAGCCCTCACTGAGGTCACACTCTGGCTGAAGCACTCAGCACTCCCCTGCATCATCACCCACATGCCACAGGGCAGGAGGACCCAGTGGTGTCTTCAGGGGACTCATGAGTAGGGTTGGAAGACAACCCTTAAATTTTAGTACTTAAAATTCAGAAGTAGAAATCTGCTTCTACCTTCCCCCAAATCAGGTAAATGATCTCAAGACTTGGTGTTTTGGGAGCTGGGAAGGAATGGAAAAATGAATGCGGCACACAAGAAACACTACAAGAAGTTCTTTGAAAAATAGTCATTTAATATTTAAGGGAGAATAGAAATCGTGGGTATCTAAGTTTGAGCGACCCCAACAAACCCTGAAACAGGAACACCTTGGGGTTCAAAGGCCAGCGTTGCGTGAGCAGTCCTCACTGTCCTGCCTGTGATCTACCTGGAACTTCTCATTTGCAGCCAAAGGGCCCAGCAGGATCGAGGCCCATGTGGCTACTTTTCCCACTGACGTGTATACAACAAGTTATCAGAAGGCACACAATTCATAGTGCAACAGAGAAAGGAAGTCAGGTTACAGACTGGCTCAGAATCAGGCCAGAGACCCTGCACTTCCTCAGTCTGAATACACAGATGCATGAATCCCACACCTGAGGACTCCTGCACTTTCCTTAGATACTGGGAAGGAAGCCAGGCCCTTCACACACTAAGCAAGTTCTCTGCCATCCGCTACTTCTGAACTCGTCAGGGTCTGTGTAGCACAGTTGATTTGCCGTTCCTCCCTCATAGCTTCCTAACTACTAGGATTACAGGCCTGTGTCACCAACACCTTACAAACCCTTACTCCTCAAGCTCCAATGGGAAGCCAGGGGTAGTGTTCACACCTTTAAATCCAGCACTTGGGAAGCAGAGGCAGGTGGATGTTTGTGAGTTCAAGACCAGACTGGTCTGTACAGCAAGTTTTAGGCCTGTAGGGCAAAACCATGTGTCAAAAATAAAAACTGCCACCCAAAGGAAAAAGCTACGTGAGAAAAACACATGGCGGCTGGAACCCTGCCAAAGCGCCCAGGCCTCTTCCAGGGAGAGCACACTCATCCTCGGCTTCCACAGCACTCACTGGGTTATAATTTTTATAGAAAATTTTATTCAACATACAACATTTTCCAGCAAAAAGGCAATATACAGGAGGATTGGTGTACACTGCTGCTACAGAAACAAACAGAAGCACTGGGGGGGTGGGGGGGAGAAGAGTGGCTTGCTCGTTCTACTCGCACTCCAAACTAGACACGCAGCTGGCATAGCTCCAACAGAAAGGGAAACAAGGAGAGGGCCCGTAAAGCTACGCAGAGTCCAAGTCGGCCAAGTTCACTTGCACTCACCCAACAGAAAACAACCTCCTCCCAGGGCAAATTGTACAGGTTTCATTCATTAAATATACAATTTCATTTTCCATTTTCCTTTTTTATTTTATCTTTTTTACAAAGTCAACAGCTTCCTAACCACTAGCGAGCATGCGCTCTTGCTGAAAGGCTCTCCTCCTCGGTCGCTCGCACACTCCGTCCTCACAAGCCTAGAGTGACTTTTCACCTGCTCAGATCATTATGTTTGCCAATGGGCAACAGAGTAAACCTTAATTGTATCTGACAATGTTCTCAGTGTATAAAAAGACTGTCAGGACCGACCGTGTTCAGTGCATCCACTTTGTGAATGGGCTGCCCAACAGAACTAGCTGAAGAAGAGACAGTTATTAAAGACTCCAGGCAGCTGAGGAGAGGAGCCCCAGGAGGGCCTGCAACGCACATGGTGAAGGAGAGTGCTACTGATTAGGGCTGTTTCTCTGGTTTGCCTTTACAGGCACACAGGTCACAAAGTCTAACTGAAGAAGAAATCGGACGAGCCTATTCATCAGCCTGACTAGCTGCAGGGCTGGTGGCAGGACCCGGGCAGGTGGCCAAGCTGCCTGTGCCAACCAGATACCTCCTGCCGGGGACTCACATCCTAGGAACCTCTCCTCCTCCCATGATGCTGATGGTTGCCTTGCATTGTGGTTACCATAAAATAACTCTCATTGGCATCCAAGCTTTATAAAAACACCTTCATTTTGCTCAAAAAGGGCAGTCAATAGATACAGAGAAGCCAAACTGAACAGCCTCAACAAAATAAAATAACATCGGCAGCAAACCCTCTTGCTGGAGACTTCGGGTAGAGTGCACGTGCACCAGAGTTCTACGGCTGTTAAAAAGGGCACACACCCACGCACTGTCCCTCGCCTTGGACACGGGAAGGAAGTCAGTTGTGGATTTTAATTGCCTTTTCTAGGTAAGTGTAGCGACTCCTCTTTGGGGCTTTGTTGAAGTGGTCAAGCCCTAGCCAAGGCCGAGGATGAGACATGTTACCTGGCAGGGACAAAGAACAAACCATTAAGACCCCAGGGTTCTGGTAACCACCAGATCCACAAGTCCCCACATAGGTGGCTGCTCACTCAGTCAAGCCAGAGACCATGAGCCGTTTGTTAAAGCTAAGCCAAGAGTCTCTCCATTGCCTTAGCCCCAACAGAGCACCACTGGAGATAGACCTGATCCCATGGCTGCTGCCTCCCAATGGCTGGACAGTTCCAAGACCTACAGACCAGAGGACAGCCACTCCTGAGAGCCTCTTACCAGGTTGTGGCTCAAAGTCCTTCAAATTCACTTCATACTCATCTTCATTGATGTACTGGTGCCGGCCCATCATGACAATTGCGAATTTAAACTGGAAAACACAAGCAAAACTCCCCCATTATCTTCTGCTGCCCACCAGAGGGGCTCAGCGCCTCACTCTTAATTTAAGTGCCAGCCACTGAGGCGGGGCCAGGCTCAAGAGCACACACCTTTTCAAACTCCTTTTCCTGGATATCCAGCAGGCTCTGAATCCGCTTCATCACTTCTCTGAAATGCTCACCCTGGGAAGACAAAGGACGGTTAGGGATGCTCAATGCCAAAGCCACAGCTGTCTCCCCAAGACACTCGAGGGGGCAGGGATCTGACAGGAGATGCCCTTTCAACTCTTACCTGGTGTATCCTCAGCAAAAACGGAATTCCGAATGTCCCAAACACCTCTTTGTGGAAATGTGCCACTGTGATTAGCATCTCGTTTTCCTTATCGATGTCTACCTGGTCCAAAGGTATTTCCTGGAGACACATTTAACCACGAAGACTTTAAATTCTAACCTGACACTCAACGGGGTACATTCCCATTTAGATATAGATGACCAAAGGCTCATGTGTCCACCACATTGGCACTACCAGGGGTGACAGAAACTGACTGGGTGGGTGGACAGAAGAGAAGGAAGGTCACTGTGCTGTGGTCTGGAAGGCACAGTGGGAGCTGGTGTCCTTTTATAGCAGAAAGTGATTCCCACACACAACCCACAGTGGACCACAACATCTTTTTCTCCAGCTCCAGCAGATCTGACACCCTGTTGTGGACTCTGCATGCAGCGCACAGATACAAAGGCAGGCATAAGTGTTCCACCACACCTGAACCCAGGGAACTTAAAATCCACATGACTTCCCTCACAAGGGGTCAGGAGCAACAGGCTAAAAGGCAGCAGCAGTGGTTTGGGGTGGACAGGCTCTGGGTGCCAACAGCCGCACGAGGCCACTGTACACCATGTACACACCAGGCAGCGGCTCATTACTCTATGCTATGTGCATTTTTTCATATTGCAGCATTTTTAAAGCCTCAAAGGAAATTAACCTCTGAGAACTCTGAGAATTGACCTAACAACTCAGGCTACTTTGTATGGAGCGGACGGATGCCATGGTGGCAGCCAACCCCAGCACGAGGCAGACCCTGCACCTGCAGGCCTACAAGCTGAGACACCAAGGTGACAGTTACCTCTATTCTAAAAGTCCGACTCGTTGCAGGAGATAAGCACTCTAATAGTTCATCTTCTTGGTGCACACCAATAATTTTGTAGCTCACAATTTCTAGCAGCCTAAGAAAAGAAGAATGGGGAATGAAGAGTTTATCTCAAGTAAGGGCACAGGAGGTGAGCGTGACAGTGCTCAGAGAAGAGCTCCAGGTAGGCACCACCACATGCCTGACTGCAGTATCTATCACATCCCAGTGACGGTAACCCGAGCCCTTCCTGCTGCTATTAAAATTCAAAATTCCTCCACTGGTCTTGGAGACTTCCATAAGGCAAAACCGTAGGAACACACAAGACACAGAAAAGCAGAGTCACTTTACAATCTGCATGGAGCTACATTGGGAGTCTCCTCAACCACCCAGGACGTGGACACCCAAGCTGTATGGACTCCGGCCGCTCTGCTCCAGGCCTCACACCCTCTACACGCTGCAGTCAACAGATGAGGAGAAGGTGGGAGATGGGCAAGACACCAGAAGCAGGAGACAGGGCTGCTTCTCCCTCCTGCAGCTCAGGAGATACTTGCCTAAGTCTCCCTGACGCTTTGTCACCAAGCTCCACGGCTTTTTTACATTCTTCTAACAGGTCCCGGACACAGCCATGCTTGTCTGGGTATAGTGTTATTTCCTGTGATGACAGGATGACACAAGGTTTTAAAGAAAACAGACTCCTGCTACAACACACCCAGTAACTTCACTCAAAGTCGCACACAGTGGACTCAGTCACTACAGGAGGACAGTCTCCACTGAACCGGGATTTCAGGGGCTTCTTTGAAGCATCAGGAGACTGGTCAAGAGGGGATGGAGAGGCTCACTCTGCTGACCAGTGAGTGGGATCTTTTCTTGACAGGAGTGGCACAGCTTGGCTGTGTGCACATTCCTGGCAGGATGTTCTCCAGTTAGGTTAGGCCAAGGCTGCAGTAGCAGCATGAAGAGAACACAGCACTTACTGGGCCAAGGAACCACCGAGACACTTCAAGCTCCTGTTTGGGCTCAGCGATGTTCACTTCTGGCTTTCAAAGGTCACTACCATATGCCCACACTAAGAATACTCTCTTGTTTTACTTCTAGAGGTCTGACAGGTTAACAGTGACACTAGATTTAAAAAAAAAAAAAAAAAAAAAAATGCTTACCTCTTCCCTAAATTGGCTGTTTAACCATATACACTTAAAACTTCTCCTGTTCTCAAAGTCCGTGATTTTCATCTTAAGCTATCAAGAGAAAGAGGCACTTGTTTAAACACACTCCTCAGAAAAGCCATTCGTACCCTCCCCCCATCATCCAGTTAGGGTGACTTGGACTCACCTGCTGATAGTAAAGTTTCTTAGGTTGTCTTGGCTTGAAGAATTGTAGAAGATCTCTTAAAGTACCTTCGTAATTATGCCTAAGGGGATTACCGGGGCCGTCCCTATAACTGCAATAGAACAGCACACAAATAAACTTGTTTATTGGTCTACAATACACACCAACAAAAGCAGAGTTGGGTATGCACTGTCTGAAAGTTGTGAGCCTACCTAGCCCGGTCCCCAGACCGCAGTCTCTCACCACAAGACTTAAACACTCTGAGAAGGGACAGAGAGCACACAAACTCTGTAGCTGCATAGGCCCTGGATCCAATGAAACATGAAGGGCCAGCCAAAACCTAGTCCAGCATGAGAGGGGTGGACAAATACTGCACCTCCTCTGGGTCATGTGGTTAAGACCGAAGTGATGAAATACACCTGTGTTTCAGGTGACCTAGCTATCTAGTAAATGTTTTCACACAACGCCTGGAGGAACGCGGAACACAGGAAAGAGCATCCAGAGGCTCACTTACCCTTGAGACTTGAAAAACTGAAGCAACATGGGGTCTGTGTTGAGCCTCTGTGCAACTGTCTTTGCAACCTAAGGAGTAGAAAAAGACCAGACAAAGGGAGGTTAGCACTCTAGGGAAAGGTTGGGCATTTGCTCTTAAGTCTTGGGGTTCATTGTTTATTTCTAAAAAAAAAAAAAAAAAAAAAAGTGATATTCACATGCAGTATGAACTGAAATTCCCTAGAAATTTACTATTACTCAGAACAAAACGACATCCTTAAACACGTCACCATGGAAGCACTATCTGATAAGGGTTTTCACTTGAACTATATGTATGCATACAGCACGAGATAATGTGACAGGCTGCGGCGTCGGTAACTGCTGTTACATCTGCACATTACACTTATGTGATAATATAAGGAAGCTGAAACTCAAAAGCTGTCTCAAGGCAGTCTTCCTTTCTCAAAGAGCACTGTTCAATACCTGAAAATAATTCATCCTATTTGATAAGGTGACCACAAACCCAGGGTCATTAGGGATCGTTTTGTCACAGAAGATGACATCGACGCGATGGTAGAGGTCTCTGAAGTACTCCTTAGCAGTGGGTAGCTCACTGTTATCGTTTTCCGGGTCATCCCTGGGAAGAACACATGCACGACAACAGTGAAACTAAACAGTAGGATGCAAGACAAACTGCACACTGCGTGTGCTCACTGGAAGCTACACAGAATCTACCTTAGCCACCTTTGTAACAAGAAAGGCCAGTATAGGCCTGGAGAGGTGGCCCAGGTTAAGAGCATTTCCAGAGGACCTGGGCTCCATCACTAACAGCCACGTGGTGGCTAATAACAATCTTTAATTCCAGTCCCAAGGGATCTACCTTGACACCCGCTACTGGCTTCCACCAGCAGCAGACACGTGCATGGTGCATAGATACAGACAGACAAAACATTCATACACATGAAAACAAGAAGGCACATACTCATGGAGGCTCTACCACAGGCAGCCAAGTGAGCTGCCAGAGGAGGAATCTTCCAAAGAAGGGTAATCTTGAGTACTCTCAGAGAAGGAAATGGACTTGTTTGTACTTTATAAAGATGCCTCAGTTTGGTCCAACATTCGTAGGACATCGGAGAACTTGGCTTGGGAGACAGGCTCTCGCACTGCCTTAGCAGACCACAAAACTTGCTCCTGGGTCCTCCTCCAGCCTCTCTACTTCCCAAGTTCTAGGATTACAGGTGCTCGCCACCTCATTACTAAGAGGACCTTAAATAAGGTCAATGCTCGCTGTCTCTAATACCAACTGTTTGGGTATGGCCCAGAACACCAACTGTCCGTGATGAGGACACTCCACTGCAGTGCAAAGCACAGTAAAAATGTTTGCTAGACCTAGGCCTGACCAAAGATCATTTGCTATGCACACAGATGAAAATGACAACACATACTTCTGAAACACTATGATGTCACCATCCATCAGCTCATCAAGGGCTTTATCAAGAGACACATCATAGTCCTGAATTCTCTCTGTTAAATTCGGCTTAACTTCCTGCAGGAAGAGATAGCAGTGGTTACATTTAAGAACTTTTTTATGACCAGATTTTGTTGTTATTGTTTTTATGCCTTGTCTACATTCACGTCTTTTTCATCTTCATGTTGTGCATTTTAGGGTCTCCTTGGGTTTTAGGTTGGCCCTGGACTCGAGCAAGAGCCTTCCAAACTCAGACCACCACTGGGTAACACACATTTTTATTAAGTAAGTCAAAATACAAATGGAAAAACTAATCTCTTAAGTATCTAATGATCCCCAATCCTAAACAGGTAAGAATCAGATACTGAAAATGCATAGCAGATCTCCCAATTTGAGGCAGCCTGGTCTACAGATCGAGCTTTTTGGACAGCCAGGGCCACACCCAGGGAAACCTTGCTTCAACACCCATCCTACCCACCAAGAGAGACGACCCAAATCAAGTGCACAGTAAGAACTAATGATTTTCAAGACTAAGAGCACAACCTCCCTCCCCAAGCAGAAATGATGTAGTGAGTACAGAGAAATAAAACGAGCAAACCTCATAGAGGATAAGGCTAGTATCCTGGATAAATCCTGCTCTGTCACACATAACCGGGAGCAAGTCACCTAGAGTGGAAGAAACCTATGAAATACACAACCGCCATGCACTAAGCAAAGTGTAGTGCGAAGGGAGTGCAGCCAGGACTTACGTATTTTACAGGATATGGGTGTGTAGATGTGTCCACAGTAATTCAAGCTCCGTGTTTTAGGATCATACATCTTCAAAAATAACATTACATCATCTACAAGTGATGAACAGGCTGTTAGTGTCCTAACCTTTAGTACAATGTTTGAAAATGCTAACAAGCAAGCTTAGGTTATGTAACAACCCCGCACAGTGAGAAGTCCCCAGAAAGTAAGAGTGACACGAGGATCCTTCAGGAGGCTGATCCTGTGATGGCAGAGGTGGGCGTCACACACAAGCCACAGCTCATGACCCAGTGTTTGAGGAGGTAAACAGGACGGACTCAGTGTAGCAACTGAGACTTGGCCCTGACTACTGGACCACAATTCCCAGGTGACTTTATCACAGTTGGGGCATCCTCCACAAAAGTGACCCCTCGGCTGCTCTTACACAGCAAAAGCAAGCTGGTCTGTGGGGCAGCCACTTGCTTAGTGGCATAGCCATGATGGCTTCAGCATGCCCTCACACAGGCCATGTGGCTTAAGGTGAAGCGTCTGGAAAGTGACCAGGTAGCTGCCTGCAGGCCCTGCCTCGCCCTCTGACCAGAGTGGTGGCCAGGAGCCAGGAGCACGGCACCCCTCCTGCCTGCTCCCTCTTACAGGAGGCTCAGCCAGAGTAGACGTCCCGTGGCACCGGAAGGGACTGAAGGAGGAGTGTGACCCCAGGAGCTCCTTCTCCAAGGGAAGGAAGCTTCAGCCCTCTGCTGAGATCAAGGAGGACTCCAAACCACTGACTCATCTAAAAGCACAGGCGGCTCGTGGGCACTTACGATCTTTATCAAACTTGGGCAGTGTTGCTCCACTAGCAGCCAGCTCAGGGTCAACTGTTTCCAGGAATATTGTCCAAGGGTTTTCATTATCACTCAGTTCAATCATCTATTTCCAAAAGAGATGCTGATTTTAGAAGGTTGCAATGGCTTAGGTGATGGGGTGACTGACAACTACACTTGAGTAGTGCAGAGTATGTCCAGCTCTACTGAATGCAACCCAAAGGGGCACAAGGCCGCTAAGTGCAGGACAGGAGCCTCCCGCAGAGGATCTAGCAACAATATTTACTGTTTTGCTGCCGTCGGCTTCATTATCTAACATTGCAGGCCGCTTTGTCCCGTTACTCCTTGCTTGCATAGGCCATAATCGAATCTGATCTTGTGGAAACCCCTGAAAACAATTCAAAACGTATTAAAACAACAAGCATCTTACTTTTTTTTTTTTTCTTTTTCTTTTTTTCGGAGCTGGGGAAAACCCAGGGCCTTGCGTTTACTAGGCAAGCGCTCTACCACTGAGCTAAATCCCCAACCCCAGCATCTTACTTCTTAATAAACTGAATGCTTCTGTGAGTAAAAGGGAATGGGATAGGATCAAACTTTACACTCTTGTCCCATGGCTTGGACAATTTGTGCCTTCTAGAAAGTCAGGACTACTGTGACACTCCAGGGCTAAGCTCAAAAGGCTATTTCACCAGAAACTGGTGGTGGCAGTACAGGAACAAACAGTCCCCATAAGCTCCTTCTGAGATCTGCTTCAAGGTTAGGTTTGGGGACTGAAGGAAGCGGATGCTGAGATTAAAGATTCTGACTGCCAGGTCAGGAGCTTAGCTCGACATCGTTTCGGGCACAGTGCATCAACCAGGTAGTGAGTGTCTCATGGTATCGACAGCTGGGGGTGAGCAGAGCAGCTATACCCACCATGGTCTGCGAGAGGCTCTGAACAAACTCGGCCAGGGAGGAGTTCTTCAGAACCTTGAACACGGTGTACCTCACTTTCTCCTCGTCGTACATGTCATTTCCTTGGTGGCCACAAAACTGGTCCTCTGCAACTATCTGAAGGCACACAGAGCTGAGCTTACAACCAGGGAGACGCGTGACCCCGAGCACACTCAGAAGGCTTCAACCACTTGCCTCTCCACCTCGTGTGCCCCTGCGGCTGCACCGATGCCCACACTGTTCAAAGGAGCTACTGAGCTTGGACAGCACAGGCCCACGGCACTGCACACACAGCAGCCTCCCTAGCCAGAGGCTGACCTGCACTTGCATGTAGAGATGGGCTTCCTGCCGCTCCTTCCGCTTCTGAGCCTCGATCCTTTTCTCTTCTTGCAAACGTTCCACCAACTGCTGAGGAATATCATGGTCGGTGACAGCTTGTAACACTTCACCTGCAGGACAAATGCATCCTTTCACCTGGTGCTTACTCTGCGTTCCCCTCCTTAAAGGGCCTCCTGTCAGTTCTTCACTAACAACCCAGGGTTGTGGAAGGACTTGGGACCGTGTTGAGCCCACAAGCCCAATGCAGCTTGCTTTGTAGACGGTGGGGATAGACAGGAGTGGAGTGGGGACTTTGGGGAGCAACACAGCATCTCCATCATGCTTTACGGTACTGTATTACAGACAGAAGGCCAAGGCAGTCAGAGTCTTTGCAGAAAACTATACCGAGCAAAACTACTCACTCAGCTTTGATTCCCTGATGTACACTAACATATAGGCATTTGTGCAGTGTCGAACAGATAGATCGTCATCATGACCCCCATAATTGTGCTCGATAGCTTCTTCTTTAGTACACCTGGATACCACGTCATCATCAAATTTACACCACTGCAAGGAAAGCAGGTAGATGTGAGTAGAGAACAACACTAAAGGCACTGCTGAGCAAACACACCCTTCTACAATACCATGAGCACTTCCGTCTTCTGCTCAAAATTTGAGGGAGGAACCATGTGCCCATTGCTACCTACTCAAAATGGCCTGTTTCAACTTTGGACCAATCATTTGCACAGCAGCAATCGTGTGGGGAGTTACAGGCACAGAGTACGATGAATTCATTAAGTAAAAACTTCATGCTGTACTTAATATAATTCAATAGAAGATTTTAATAAAACAGCAAAACAATGCCATGGCAAGCTGACTTAAAAATTATATAACAATGATCGTCTCATTTGTCTTGGACAAAGTCATTTTGAATGTCCCAGCCAATAAAGTATCTATTCTGAAAACCTTTGGGCCTTCTTTCCCATTGTCATGAAAACCATGGCAAGGTGCCACGTCAGGGACTGTGGAGGGTGATGGCGGACATGTGTACAGTCCTGATTCAGTGAGGCCTCCCTGCCCATCCAAGGAAAATTGCTATGTCAGCACTCATCAGCTGCACGCGATTGTTTCACACTGTCAAAAATTAGTCAAGAAAACAGCACTCCAGTCAAAAAACAAACACACACGACTCCTTTCTCCTCCAAAATACAAGGGCTGGGAAGGAAGTGAGTTCATGAAGCATGTAGCACAACACAGATATAGGCACCCAAGGCCAGCACTTACTTTGCCATCCCCTTTGGGGTTTAGGTAAACCACGTAATGTCCACCATGATTATCTCCACTGTGAACCAAGACTGCATGGAGAATATAATTTGCAGGGTCCTTAGGGTCTGTTTTTTGCAAAAATTCATCAAGTGGTAACTGTTCTGGAAACTCAAACCTATTAAAAATATTTTTAAAAAGAGTATTAAAAATCTTTTAAAAATCAATTATCAACTTGCATGTAAAATATGGTATCCTTTAGAGCTTTATTTTTGAACTCGTATAATTTGATTGTGCATCATTAATCATGAACTATGGGTGACTTTGAAGGCTCCTGAAGCTACTTCTTCTATAGGAGTACCTATTACAAAAAAGTTATTTATATCACTCTAAAGTTAAGGGAAAATTCAGAGAGAACACTAAGATACTATCAAGTTCAAGTTAAAAGAGTTTACCCAACCATCTCATAGTAAATTTACTCTGAACTCAATTTTAGTGTGCACATAAGCCTAAGGCATCTAGGAATGAACTGAGGACACCTTGATGCTAAAGAAAGAGCAGGCTAGTCAGAGAGACGTGTGTGTAAA
This sequence comes from Rattus rattus, assembly GCF_011064425.1. Taxonomy (NCBI): domain Eukaryota; kingdom Metazoa; phylum Chordata; class Mammalia; order Rodentia; family Muridae; genus Rattus; species Rattus rattus. The sequence continues at coordinate 13,331,112 of NC_046162.1, read as the reverse complement.
AAAGATCTTACTTTTCTTTACATTGCTAAGCCTTTAAAAAAAAAAAAAAAAGATTTATTATTATATATGAGTACTGTCTTCAGACACCAGAAGAGGGCATCAGATCCCATTACAGATGGTTGTGAGTCACCATGTGGTTGCTGGGATTTGAACTCAGGACCTCTGGAAGAGCAGTCAGTGCTTTTGACTGCTGAGCCACCTCTCCAGTCCATACTGCTAAGTCTTATCAATGGCAAATTAAACTATACTCAAGCATGGGGTAAGCAGCTCAGCTGGTACAGAGCCAGCCTAGCAAGCATGGGGCCATGAGCTTTCACCAATTGGGCATATGCGTGTTGGCTCAGTGATGAGAAGTTTATGGTCCTGGTGAGCTGGTTAAGCCCTCTCAAAATTAAGTAAATAGCCTTCAGAGGCAGGAAGGAAAGCCACACAAAGTGGAACAGAGTCCAAAAGTATATAGGAATCTAGTGGCCGAGGGCTGCTTGAATTCAGCCTTACTTACTGCCTTGGGATTGTCTGCTGAAAATGTCCGACCTGGATATTTAAGAAAAATTTTAAAAATGATGGCAACAATTCCAATAAAAGCAGAGAGGAGGAGGTGTGCAGAAAACAGGTCATTAAACACAGGCAACCTAGCATACATCCATTTGTGTAAACAATTTAATTCGGTCAAATTCTTCCTGCAAACATGAATGACGACCAACCATCACGTATCTGGTTCAAAGCTGCTGTTCAAATTAATAAGGGTAAAATTTTGTATACAAAAGCAAATAAGCCAGGCAATAATGTCTCTACAGAGTGAGCCCCAAGACTACCAGGGGCTGTTGCACAAGAAACCCTCCCTGTCTTGAACAAAAAAATAAAAGAAAGAACCCCAGAGAAAGCATGCATTATCATCCATACAAAGGTTCATTAACACTTAGGACAGGCTGGCCTTAAACTCACTGTGGCTCTAAGGATGACCCTGAATGTCTAATGTTGTTCTCTCCACCTGTCCTATGCTGGACCAGACCTGCTTCTCGCAGTGCTAGGCATGAAGCCCAGGTCTCATACATGGTAACCACACACATTACCAATGGAAGCATGCACATCCCTAAATTCTTGGATCTGCTGTCTTAAAACTGGACATCCGCCATCACTCCTGGAAGCCCTAGCACATTCTAGAGGCTAAAAACAAAACACTCATGGTAAATAAATAAGTAAGTAAATAAATAAATAAATAAATAAATAATCAATCTACATTTAGTCAAAAACTAAAGAAAAACTCTGACTTAGTCAGAAAACCCTGCCCTCTGCTTTCAACATGGCAGAGCAGAGGGTTGGGGTCAGGGCGCTATCACTGAGAGGGACAATCAACAGAGAGCACGGCAGAGGTCAAGGCCCACCTGTCATTGATCTTGATGTTTTGGTCCGTCTGAGGGTCGTACATGAACCGCATGAGCTGCAGGTGTAAGACTGGGGGCAAGGTCAGGAACTTCACACCCTTCTCTGCTTCCTGCAAGTTGAGAAGAAATGCCGAGTTCACCTCTTTTATTTTGATTTTCTTGGAGATGGGGGTCTTTACTTTATAAACTTTGAACTTATGGTGACCCCCTTCCTACCTGTCTCCTAAGTTACCACTCCAGGTTTACCAGTCTTTTGGGGTGACAGTTTTACCACGTCACCCTGGCTGGCCTGGACCTCACTCGTCTTCGCCTACCAAATCCTGGGATTGAATGTGTGTGTCCCATCCCACCCAGTACTCCTCTGCTTACACTGGAAAAGCAGCGCTTCTCACGAGGGAGACGGATCAGAGGTGAAGGCAATTCACTGCTCCACAAGGGTGCAGACCGTGTGATCACAGGATCACCTCAAGATGGAATCAAAGAACTGCCGTGTCCAAAGTTGCCCTGACCTCCCAACATATCTCCACACACATGCTACATATGCACATCATGCATGTACATACACAGAAAATAACAGTTCCAGCATTAAAGAAACACACTTGGGGAGTTTTGGTGGTGAATGTGAAGAAGTTTGGATGTCTCTTTAGGAGATTACAACATAACCTGGATGGTCAGCCAGGGACACTGGTTATTTAAAAGGCCACTTTCTACCAGCAATATTATAGCCATCCATCACTATGAAAAACAGAACCACAAAAAATTATTAACAAGAAAACTGACTAGAGGCCAACCTGGGTCTACAGAACCAGTTTCAGGTCAACCAGGGGTACAGGGAGAAACCTTGTCTTAAAACCACCAAGACCAAAAAGCTGCTTCAAGTCCTATGAAGAGAGCATGCTAGAAGCCCTTGAGAACAAGCACAGATGTTAACGGCCCCCTTCCCTGAATGCTGAGCACAGTCTCAGGGGCTCACGATGCTTAGCCCTACCTGTCACACCTCAACCTCAACCCTTCATTTCCAATTCCACTCCCAGTTAACAGATGGAAACCTATTTGGCAATATTCTTTGTAATACAAGAGGATGTTGAATATAGGGCTCCCTCATGAAAGACAAAGAAAGACAGAGGTTCAGGCTACTCCACACCACCACCAACTAAAATATTCCACTCCCACGCCTCCCACTCAAGTGAGCACTCTGCCCTACTTGCTGCACATGTAGCCCCTAAACCATCTGGGGCGGGAAAGGGCCGGCTGCAGGGCTTCTTCTCCAGTACCTCTCCCGATTCTCATTCATATGCGCAGCAAAGGCTCTGACTCAGGGATCCGGGCCAGTAAGGACACCACGAGTTACAAGTTGGCAGGCCTGGTAAGTGCTCTGACAATACGTTCCCTGAATCCAGCCTAGTATCCACCTTTAGTCTAAACCCTTGGGAGGCAGAGGCAGGCAAGTTTGAGGCCAGCCTGGTCTACAGAGCAGGTTCCAGGATAGCCGGGGCGACAGAGAAAAACTCTGCCAATGAATGACAGATACAATATAAATCTAGAATAGACTCACTGAGCGATCAGTCCAGTCATAAACCTGAAAGCGAGTCTTATTCCTCCAGGCTGCCCGGGGAGCCTGAGCAGCAACCACCGCCACGCTCCCCACTGCAGTAATGTTGCTTGTACACGGTCAGTCCCCTGGGCACACCCTGGGGATGCATTGCTTACCCTAAAAGCCCGCCTCTCAGAATGGAGCAGACAGAGCACCTAGTAACAAGAGCTCCACGTGGGGATGCATGCCTGCCCTGGCAGATCTGCTGGAGGCAGAGGCAGAGACACATGGATTTTTGAGTTTGATACTAGCCTGGTCTACAAAGCAGGTTCCAGGTTAACCAGAGTTACAGAGTAAACCCTTTATCAAAAAATGAAACAGAACAAAACAATACCAACCAAGAAACTTTCTGATAAAGGTCAGGAAACATTCTGATGAGGCGGGAAACAATCAGCTCTCACAGCACACTTCACCTACCTACTCTACCTGCCGAACACTGTACCTCTTCATCACACAGACATCCTCCCCCCTCATCACCTCTTCATCACACAAGCATCCTCCCCCCTCATCAGACCACAAAGAGAAAGCCTGGCGGCTCGATCTCAAAAGCACAAGAAACAGCAGCACAGCACAGTATAGCAGTGCCTGGGTAAAGGACTAGAGACAGCTCGGGAAGGAAGTTACCTGCAGGCCGTGCTCCCCAGCGTCGTATTTATTGTCACCGTCTAGTTGTTCTACTGCCACATAATCCACAAATGATTCAAATACTTTAAAAAGAAACAAAAACAACAGGTCAGCGGGTATGATCAGAGCTCAAGCACATACCACGGGCAGCCTGGGTGTACATTACATATGTGACCAGGACACCAGCGAGTACGACCAGCAGCTGCCCCGCCCACTAAATGCAGTGACACAGGCCACTGCACCTTCCTGCTAAAAAACAGCAGAAAACTCAAGGACTTCGTTTCAAAGTTGCTGAAACACTTATAAGCGTAATCAATGAAGACAGAATGGGACTGCAGCATAGACAATCCATGGGCCAGAGCCCGGGTGTGAAACTCAAAGGGCTGGACGAAGAGGATCCAGGCCAAAGACAGACCTGCATGGGGCAGCATGATGTCAGCCCTGGTGTCCTGACACACACAATCAGACCAGTGACAAGAACAAGAGCGAGCAGCAGCTACTACAGCGACTTCACTGAAATCAGCACGTGTCGTTAAACAAACAGCAGCATGAGTGAGGTCAGGCAGTCACATAAAGGCCTTCTCCTTCAGTGGGAATGGGGATAAAGCACCAGACAACAGTCAGGTCAGCCATTACAGAGGGCAACAGGTAGTGTGGGCAGAAGGCCAGGGAGAACAACAAATAAAGCACCGAGAGAAAAAAAATGAGTCAAGGCAGTAAAAACTGACAGCAAAGGAGACCCATGCAGCAAGAGGCTGGACAGCACCCAAGATGTGAAGACAGTAATACCTATGCAGACCATGGAAAACAGTGGACAGTAATCATAAACCACAGCTCAACAAAGGGGAAAAGGTCCCAACAGGAAGACAGTGGTACAAATAAAACCCCCGCCAATCTATGCGCAGGAAAAATTCGTCTACATCAGAGAAGTCTAATTTGTTATACAGGCTTTACAATGAAATATACAGAATTTTTACATTGGCTTTCCTTCTGTGGAAAAGCACGTACACTGATCACTGAACTTATGATCTATCAATCCATACCAAGACATAAATCATGTTGAGCCCCCCATAAATGAAACCAGAAAACAAAAGCAATGGCCCAAAGCGGTGACTAAGAAATATAGCTGTAGATAAAGGCCCCTAAATGAATACTAGGAGATGACCCAGGCACTGGTCCTCAGGAACACATGAGGCACACATGAGCATGATGCTGAAAAGGCATCAGACTACAACCAGGCTGACCCAAGGTGCTGAATGCCGGAGTTGTTTCCTCTGAGGGGTCAAGGGATCCAGGGACTGGGCAGGCCACAAGAGGTTTGGTGGCATCTGGACACACTGCTCCGAGAGTTGGACACGCAGATGTGTGCTGATGCTTAAGATGTCACCCCCTGCAGCTAACCTTCATTACAATGCAATCACTGTACAAAACGAGCCAGAGCAGCAGTGGCTAAAAGCTTATCAAGGATGGAAACCACACTTACTGTTTTTCTTTCCTTTTATACTTAGCTGGATATCATAATAATCTTCTCTCCTATCAGAACGGTAGTCTACTTCTTTGCACTGAATATAAGACTGCAAGAATGTAAGAATAAACAGAAGGCAGCTTCAGCACTGGTTGTCAAATCCCCATTTCTAATCTTTCAAAGACGTTCTTTAAAGCTAATGCTCACGTACCACCATTTTGCCTCGGAATAACTTGGGAATGGTGCCTTCTACACATGTGCCTTTCATTTTATTTTCCACATTATCAAGCAACTGAAAGAGAAGATTTGGACATTAAAAAAGAATTTATACTTGAGTAATACATAATAATTTAACGCTTTACTTGGAAATACCAACAGTCAAAGAATTTCTAGACTATAAATATATTACCTTTGGCATGCAATTATAAAAAAAAAAAAAACATACAATCTTTCTTGGCTGGATTTTGTTGCTTTTACAAAAAATATCTCCATGCAGTAGTTGGGGTTAACCTTTATACAGTCTGGATGAATTAGTAATCTGGAGTGCCTTTAGAAGCATTTTTCATTATTTATTTTACCTCTGTGGAAAAGCATGTAAATTGATCACTAAACTTAACTCGTAATGGTCCACACCAAGAGATTAATGAGGTTGAGCCTGTCAACAGGATTGACTGGTTTGTCCATGGATATTTAATGAACTGATTCAATCCAGCTAGTGCTGCAAAAAAGAAAACACACCTTGCCCAGCCAATCACCTTGAACAGCCATTCCACGTCTGCGTGAACACGCATCTCTGTCCTTTCTCAATCCAGGCATGAATGCACTAGTGACTAATGGGGACAGGCAGCAGCACCACTTTTGTAGTGTCTGCAGCTGCCAAAGCCAATGTGCGTACCCCTAGCTTTGAGACTCCTGTGCAAATGCTCAGGCAATCAATCAATGAGAACCCACCACTCACAGCTACATCTGCTCAAACTTCCCCAGCATCACCTTCTACCGACTCAGTCCTTCCCACAGTTCACACCTAGCGGAGCACTAAACCAGGCATGTCGGTGGGACCCCAGCACTCTTTAAATCTGGTCTACACAAAACCAAGGTAAGTGGTCTGCTTAGCTGTGAAAGTCCACTTGGTAAAGACCTCTAGCATTGCCTCAAATATTCACTGAGAACCAGACAGTTATTGCTTGAAACTTACCACTCGACAAAGTTCTTGAACATCGTGTTGCATGAAGCTATCTAAAGTTTCCCACCTTTCAAAGAGAAAAAGGAGTATCTACGTTTCCATTTCTGTATTTCAAAGGGTGAATTAAGATGCATTTTAGACTGCAAACTAAATTGAATCAACCTCTAGCCTCAAATTCGGTGATGTTTTCGGTATCTTGGGGATTGTCAGAATGCAAAGATTAAACTGAATTTTATTAGCAGCCAGTGAAAAATTTAAATGTTTTTTAAAGATCTAGAAGGTGGTGTCATCTACAAGTTACATATACATACATTTCAAAGCTAGTCACGCCCCTTTGTTGAAAAGCAAAGTGGTAAAATCTTTCAAGAAAAACTCTTCAGACAAAGCCTTACTTCCAAAGAGGGGAAGCATAGAAGCCCTGGGCCAGCCGTGAGCCTGCCTGAGCCGGATGCCGTGTCACTCCTGTCTCCACTCTTGTCCCTTACACAGAAAGCAGAATGGAGGCGGATTGTCGATACATACCCAAATGACTTTGTGAGCTTTTTTGTTCCTACAGGCTTATCGCTGTGCTGTAACTCATAGAACACTCTCTGCAATGCTAAAGGGACGCTTTTAGATGAATCATCACCCTCTGTTGGCATCATGTACACAGCCTAAAAGAATTGATTTAAAAATGTTTAATTTTAGGTAAAAGTATCATTTCTAATATCATAAGGAGTAAAGCAATTTGCTAGGGGCTCTTAACTATGTCCATGTTTGTCAAACCATCAAATAAATGTTTGTAGAGACAATTTAGAAGAAACAAAAGAGAATGTAAACAAACAAAAGTCACCTATAGCTCATCCCGCCCTGCCCCCGCCCCCACCCTCTGCAGGCACTCCCTGGGCTGGTACACATTTAACCTAGCCAGTGTCTAGGAACCAGAGGCGATGAAATGCAGATGGCACTCAAGCTGCCACTCCACACACTCCCACCTCAGAGGGCCACTGTCACAGAAGCAAGCAGATGAGACACACAGGAGCCTATCTACAAGTACTTTCTCTGTCCCACTCCATACTCTCTGCAAAACATCCTCAGTCAAAAAGCACCACCCGCCATCATTAGATTCAAACTGCTTACTAAGAAGCTGAGGCAGGAGGATCACAAGGACTACCGGAGTTTAAAGCCAGTCTAGGAACATATGCAAATGCCCCCACCACCACCACTTGGTAAAGAAGAGGGCGTGGGGCGGGCCCCAGCACTCACTCTACTCAGCCCAGGCAGATAGATCTCCTGCTAGCCTGTCAGCTACAAGAGAGCTAGTACTACAAACTTTATTAAATAAGGTCAGGGGAGCCGAGGTTGGGGATTTAGCTCAAGCGCAAGGCCCTGGGTTCGGTCCCCAGCTCCGGAAAAAAAAAAGGAAAGAAAGAAAAAAGGTCAGGGGAGCCTGGGAGTATAATTTAAAGTATAATTTAAACGTTAGTCCTAGAATCAATTAACTGTTTTCATTATGGTGTTTGTATTTTTAAATATGATTACATAAGTTAGCTCTAAGAGCAGGTGGACCCCACTACCAGCAGAGACCCAAGGAAGCTTGGCAAGGCCTCCCTGTGGAGAAAGGGCTGCTGGAGAGGTAAAGGAATACTTTACTTGGGCCTTTAACATACCTTGCAGAAGAGAAAGCAGAAAGCTGCTGAAGGGAATACTATTCATTTACCTTTCGTAACTGATTTGTGAAAAACAAGGTCTGCAGCAAGCTATTCATGTAACACGTCGCTCCCTGATTCTTTAAGCCGACATAGCCAGTATGCTTCTTTGAGTCCCACCTGAAAGACAGTCCAAGTTTGAAGGTCCACTGCACGAGGCACCTGACTTCTACAATGGCAGTTTGCCATTTGCCCCTGACAACTGTGTAGCTGAATGTTACTGTCTCACATCATCTTCTGTTTTCTAGCATCCTGACAAAGGATCAGTCCAAAGACTATTCCTCCAGGCACACATTGGGAACTGAGGCCTCACATCACATGGATCTTTCATTGCCATGACCATTCAAACTCAATTTCAGCATTTGTCTGTTCCCAACAGTTTTCAGGACCATCACCACCCTGCCATTCATTCATTTCTAAAGATCAGCACTCAGACACTGGGGGTTATCTTTTACATCAAATGTGACTACAGAACTATCTGATTCTCTCTCTCTCTCTCTCTCTCTCTCTCTCTCTCACACACACACATACACACACACACCCACACCCCAAAATGTGAATGCCTAATGTGTAAGATGTGGCAACAGCTGAATACCCTAGACACTCCTACCACCAAATCTATAGAAACACACTTACACAGGGATGTAGAATTATAAAGCACTTTTAAACCCCAAGGGTGGCACCTCTTTGTTATGCTGAGTGGCTACTTAAAAGAAATGGTAGTCTAAGCTGTATCCCAGATATTTTCAGCCACTCAGCAGAGAGAAATCTACAGTAAACGGAAACTACACTACTGCTTCCAGACCCCTTCCAATACTGCTACACACTAACAAGAGATGAGCCAACAGCAGAGAGGATGAGTGAGTGTGCATTCGCAGGCCCAGCCAACAGCCCAGATGACAGCTTTACACCCAAAAAGGGACTGGACAGTCAGCAGTGCCAAGCACATTCCCTGTGACAGGTTTTCATACCTGTGCAATCTTCAAAATAAGAGCCATGCACATGAAGGCCCTGGTTCCTCTACAGATAAGACTGACCAGAAAACCAATGCCGGCCAGTTACATTCAGAAAAGCCACCGTGAGGGTGTGAAGGGGGCAACTATGATGTTGAGTATTGGGGGCAAACTCAAGACGGTAAGCATCTCTTAAGCATATCCTAGTGCTTCTCAATACAGTACAGAAGTACCCAATTGAACAAAAACTTACGCAACTCCATGGGGAGCATCCGCCTGTACAAAGACTTCAAAGGTGACTTTGTCATCATCTATAAATCCTTTCTCAGGATCAGTCACTTCCTGTAATATAAAAAGAATACAACTCACATAAGAACACACAAGCATCCACTTTACTCAAAAGAAGCGACTTTGTTCTTTGCACTCAATAAACTACTACGTAATAGTGTACTCCTTTAAAATTTTTCTGCAACTTTGCTCTAGTCTGGAAGTGGTCCTTTTTGTTTTAAGTATGGGCCCCTGGGAACTTTGCCAAGGTAAAGGTGTTCAGGGTTTTACTGTCCCAGCCTGAGTGAGCTGACAAGGTTTTAAAGTTCTCTGACTAGAGAGCAACATGCCAAGGACCACCACTGGCCACTTCTGCAGAAAGGAGCCCCCTAAAAGGTCACCCTACCAGGATTTCCACTGTCTAACTAAAATGTGCTTTCATGGGCTGGAGAAATAACTCTGCATAACAGGTTTGCTGCTGTCATGAGAATCAGAACTCGGTCCTAGCACCCACACCTCACAGCTCACAAATGCCCTGGCATTAACCCCAAAGAATCTGACAGCCAGTTGTGTGGTACCCTCACACACAAACAAGTTTTTGAAAGATTCTAAAAATTCATACTTGATGCCAAGTGGTGGTGGCCCACTGGTCTAATTCCAGCACTCAGGCACTCAGGATACAAAGCAAGCTGAAGCCAGCATGGTCTACCTAGTGAGTCCTAATACAGCCAGGGCCACACACAGAGAAACCTCAGGCCACGCCTGAAGAGCCAGTGAGAGCCACACACAGGAACAGGCGTTTGTCTCTAAGCCTGAACCATGAACTGAGTTTAATCCACAGAACTCACACAAATGGACCACACCTCAGCTCATGTGTGCCCACACTCAATTATTTGCACACAACCACACACACCAAAGATAATAAAGTTTGCACACCATGCACATATAGCATAGTAAGTAAAAATTTAAAGGCTGCAACCCAAATCCTTATATATACTGAACACAATACCAGAAAGCCATGCCAACTTCCAGGTGCCTGCCTGCTCAACTCACAAAGCAAGACTTTTGAAGACTAAAAGAACAAGACCAGCAATGCCAGTTGAGGTGCCGAGACTGTCACTTACACTCCAGGCCATGAAATTAGAGAATCCCCAGTCGTTTTCCTTGTGGAAGAACAAGTGGCTGATTCGCCGGCTGAATGACTTGTCGTCATCCCTGTAATTTATTATCTTCAGCACTGCTTGTGCATGACAGGACCACGACCTATTGGGGAGGGAAGCAAACAGACCCCACCAAGCCTTAGTTGGCATATTTAACTGAGACCCACATATTTTTAAAACATCAAAACCAGCACATGAAAATCTACCTTGGATAGAAAAGAAGGATTGAGGTCCCAACTGCAGCAGCTTACTTAGCTCCCGGTTCTATCTTAGTAACTAGCTGGGCTAGAACTCAAGACTTCCTGCCTCTCTGCCTTCAGAGAGCTTAAAGGTGTGCACCATGGCTTGGCCTGTATTTGTTTTGTAACCTCTAGCGTGTCTAACTGTTTAAAGTATAAAATACACGTTCTGCCTGGACTTGAAAGTATGTGTCGTAGGTTTTCTACAACTGTGGCTACTAGAAACATGACGGGTGTAGCTCGGTGGTTGTGTGGCACAAATAAATGCCTGTGACAGCTGATACAAGAATAAAACAGTGGATGGGCAAGGAATGGTGGCACGCATACACTCTCTACCACTTAGGAAGCTGAGGCAAGGCCATGACTGTGAATTCAAAGCTATCCTGGTAACAAAGCAAAGCCCTCCTCCTTCAATCCCTAAATGAAGATGGATGCCCCTCTGGGTTCTACCACAATGTAGTATTCCCAGCAGAGCCTGCAGCTGTGGCAAGAGGCTGGCTCCAGCACACCTGCCCTATGTACCAGAAGGGATCAGTCACAGAAGCATGTGCTGCCAATCAGGACACCAGAGGGTAGGTTCATGACTTCTGGCTATGCAGTCTAGTCTGGGCACCAATTTACTACAGAGATAAACATTTTAATCTGTAAGTGGCCCTCATTACATATAAAACTCATTTCACACCTTTCTGGAGAAGGAGGCAATGCTGGAACTTTGAGCCCACCCCACAGCCTGTACTGCACCACTCCGGCTTAGCTGGACACTTCTCAAACATTAAAGGAGAAGGAAAGAAACTATGTTCTTCCTGGAAGAATTTATACAGTAACCAAAGCTGCTATCTTCTGGTGAACACTTTCCCAAGTACCAGAATCAGGGAGTGTCACGGGGCCTACATTGGTGTAGACAAATGGATCTCTCCACAGATCACATACACTCTCTCCCAACTGTCACTCCAAGAGCTTATAATACTGACAGCGAGGATGTGGATTGAAAGGAGAACCACAAGCTTCTGAGACTAAACCAAAGGGGTCAAGTTTGAAAGACTCATAGACCATGAATCCTCTCTCTTTCACGTAACTGGAAGGACTTCCAAGATGTCTTTGTTCCTCAGCTATTGAGATAGGGTCTCATTTACTCCAGGCTGGCCTAGAACTGAGCCTCTTGCTCTGTTTCCCAAATACTGGTACTAAGACAATTTAATAAATATCCTTTTGAAAAGTATGACCAAAACTTTCCCCATAAATAGGCCAGATCCATACTTTTTAAGCACCTCACTGACAGTTGTGAGGTATACTTTCCAACTAGCCCACAGGCATGAGCCATCAGAGGACAGAAGGGTTATGTCAGCTTCTGACAGTCACACCTAAGGCATCTGGCTTCTGGGACAAGGGAACAAGTAGTTCCGTGGCTTGTAGAGTCCAAATGGACCCAGTTCAGGCTGGTGGGTGCTAATATACTAAAATTACTTTTTTTATTACACTCTCATAATCAGGGCTGAAGCTGTAACTCAGTAGAAGAGTGTTTATGTAGCAAGTCCCTAGGTTCTTCTATCCCCAGAGCCAAAAGGAAAGGGACTGTTACAGAGTTACAAAGAAACTGAAACTGAGTAAGGCTGATGGAACTTGGCCTCCAGAAATCTGTGCATTTGTAGTTGCATCATTTAAACTCTTACGTGGAGTCAGATTCAGCATTGCACTGGAGAAAGAATCCTACGCTTTTTTGGTGTGGTCTGTCTGGATAAAAGCGTGGCATCACCATAATCTTCCATGGCAGATTTCGCACAAAACACGGAGGGCTAAGGACCGACTCACTCAGTCTGCTGAAGCGCTCGACAGTGAACTGAAAGGTTGCCTCGGAGCGCCAACTGGTGTCTGCAAGAAAACACGCCATCAATCACAGAGCCGGGGCATTAACGAAAAGCATTATCAACACTGCTGTAAACTGCTCTACAAGATCTCAATCCAGTCCAACTGCTGATGCCTGTGGGAGATGAGTGTCCTTTCCAATGTATGAAAAGGCACTGATGATAAAGAAAGTTTCTACACAGCTGGACCCTAACTGAGGGCACTCGCCCACACCTGCCTTCCCTCAGAGAACTAAGGGTTTAGGGGGATGAACATCTACTTCAGTTTTCACCTCCCAAACCTGAAACCAACTGAGGAGACAGACTTGGGAGGGAAGGAAAAGAAGAGCTTATATGTTTATATGTAAGTGGGACTGACTGTGGAGGGGGAGAAAGGCAGCTGAAAAGGCCAGCCGCTGTGCTAGGAGCACAGGAGAGCATGACTGACAGTCCCTCAGTTTAGAGCTCTGTGAAATCAGCCGGATCCCTTAGGGCAGCAATTTGATTATAGAGAAATCAAAGCTCTTTCCAATATGAGTATCAGCACAAGAACGAAGGTTTCTGATCCTTCACTGCCTGTGCTCAGAGGTTCAGTGCCTCAATCAAAAATGTCTCATCTAAAAAAGGGCATCATTTAACCTTCACTGGTCAGTGAGCTGACACAGTCCCAGGAATGTCTCCATATAGCTTTTCAAGCTATAGGGAGTGAGCCGTCTTCCACAGCCACTCTGCCACAGTTGCTACTGACAAGCACCAGAAAAACATGACAAAAGCCACAGGAAGCCAACAGGCTGCAGAAGTTTCTGAAGGAATCACTTTCTGTGCTCGTCTTGTGACAGAGAGGAAAACAGCTTCCCAACTGGTAGGGACTGAGAGCCACCTCCACCCCCATCCCAAGAATCGGGTACTGATTTCTCTGGCTACTAGTTCCCAGAACATAATCAGAGGACTATACTATGCATAAGTAGACTTATGAAGAGCATGGTCATTAACAGAGACACCCTGCCCCCTTACATTTCCAGAGTGCTGAAGGCCATCAAAATAGAGCCCCACAACCCATCCATCTCCACACTGCACACAACATGGGTTTGAGGGATCATCTGTTCTAGATATACTAAAGTTGCTAGAAGTTTGCAACTACCTGGGTCTGTTCTTAAGAAAACATGTCCATCAGTCCTCACAAGAGGGTATTCTTTACCAAATCTGTTAGAGTTCCCTCACCCCTTTTTGTAACCAAGCACATCCCGGCTCACTCAGTCAGGGCAGGGTGCTGCTGACTGACTGACCTAAGTCTACTGGGTGGGTATTCCTGCATCTGCTTGGAGGGGGAAGATTCTGTCCATGAATTTGCCTAGAGGGACTTAGCAGAAAAGGTTAGCTACATGCTTTAATGGATGTACAAATTGCACCTGAGCAGCATTAATTTCCACTTTACAGATAAGGAAACTGAGGCACACTGACATGACGCATGTCATTTGTGGAGACACCAAGGACAGTGACAATACACTCTATAATAAAGCTAGCCTGTCCCTGAGATTCAGACTTGTAAGATTACATTTATACCCACAAAAATTGGAGCAGACTACAATTCATTTGTTGTTCTTCCACACCACACATTAGTCAAATTGCCAATTTTTTCTTTAAATGTTAAGTAGAAACAAACAGTGGTGACACTGATCTTAATGTGTAAATTTTTTAAAAAGAGAACCTGGCACTGTCCATGGTCCCTTTTCACTGGTCTGCTTCGATACAAGTCACTGGATTTCTGCATTTATACTGAAGGCACATTCTTAGAACAGGCTAAGGAAGTTGAAACTTCTTGTGAATAACTTGGGGACTGGGATACAATCCAACCACAGAGCCAGCCTAAGGCTGACATGATGAACAAGGCCCTTGGTGCTCAAACAGGTGGGACAAATGAGGATTTATAACTGCCAAATGAAAGGCCTAAGAGAAACCTGAAACCTATCCACCACATGAAAGCCTGCTCATTACCCTCCTAGAGGGAATTCCTGAAGATTGACCAACCTGACAACCGTCTCTGCCCAAGAACGAATACAGTGGTACACAGGAGCCTATATCCTTATTAAAAAACAAAAACCTGAGTGGACTGCCCTCGCCTCAACTCTGTAAAGAAAACACATAGAGACAGGACATTTCAGGCTTTTGAAGGGACTAATTTCTCCATATGGTTGGTGACTCTAGAGGGATGTTTTCTCAAACCTTCTGACATCCTAGTCATTGTAATACAAATTCTGCAAGTCAGTTAATCTTTTTTTTTAAAGATTTATTTATTATATATAAGTATGCTGTAGCTGTCTTCAGACATACCAGAAGAGGGTATAGATCTCATTACAGATGGTTGTGAGCCACCATGTGGTTGCTGGGAATTGAACTCAGGACCTCTGGAAGAGCAGTCAGTGCTCTTAACCGCTGAGCCATCTATCTCTCCAGCCCAAGTCAGTTAATCTTAAGAATGGGTTGTTTCCAGAGACCTACAATTTACTACAGCTCTGTCTAGATCTGCAGAGCCCCTGTGCTTACCCTAAAACATCTAAGGAAAAGTGATACTTGAGGAGATAATAAATATAAGAAAGTAGCTCAGAGACCTGCCCGTCCTGTTAGTTTGTTAACAGGTATTTTATAAAATGCTCTCTTCAACTACACGTATCCTCCATTAGTGTCCTGCACTGTCAAGCTACACAAGAAATGGCTCTAAGGACCCTGAACACAATAAAGTCACCAATCATTTGGTTACAAGTGGGCCTCAATCCAGTGTTTTCTAGATCATGTGTCCTAGTTTGATATGTTTTTAAAAGATCTAAGAAAAGGGGTTCAAAGCCAGAGTCTAAGGAATCATTAAGAAAGCACCAGGGCGTGGACGGCTGAGGCATGGGTAATGCAGAGCTCCTCAAAAGTTTAAGGTTCTGACCCCGGCCACAAGATACATCAACCTATATCAGCATTTCAGTCACATTGCTTCTAGAAAAGCTCATCCTAAGATCTGCTCCAGATACCGAGCCCCACCCTCCCTTGCCTCTGCCATGCTGTGAACAGGCCCAGGTCCAGCCCTTGCTGAAAACACTTCCAACTGCAAACCAAGAGGACCGCTGCTCTGCTTCCCCATCTGAGAAGCCAAGCTGGGCCACTGCTACTTCAGGTCTCATGTTAAAGTATGGGTACTTAGTACTAAGGATTCAATACTATTTACCCTAACATAAGAAAACGCTGACTCTTAACCAGGGTTCAATCTAGGCACCGAGGCCCCCAGGAGATATTTAGCAATGTCTAGAGACATCTGGTTGTCTGTTATGGCTGCAGGGAGGAAGCAGGGAGGGTTTAGTGGGAAACACTGGTGTCTTCTAATACACAGAATAACCCACTGTCTCATAGCTGTATCTATGTCTCCCTACATTCCTATTAAGAGAGGAATTGCTTAAAACAAACTGCACTGGGAGAGCTGATGGGGTGGGCTTGGGCACAGCTCTACAGACAACTCAAATTGACCCCAAATGCACACCTGGCACCTCTGCCTGGTCACTTTCCCAAATGTCCTCTCTGAAACGATCCTGGCATCTCTGGTGTCCAAAGTGAAACCACCAAACGCCCAATAACCAATAAGACCACACCCACACCGATGCCCTTCATCTACAGTGGAAAGCGCACTCCACGGGGAACAAAGCAGCGGGGTGTAGCCCACGCCTCTTTACCTTCCTCAGAAATTGCCTCAGCCAGCTGCCAGGGGTAAACCGCACTGTGAGAGAACTCTCAACTGCGGCTGCAGTTTCGCATGGAGGCTGAACTTTTGGCAGGAGGTCTGAACAGCAGTCCTTCTGGTGGTGCAGCCCGTGCCTGATGGTTTCTTTCAACTGCCCCGTTCCTCCCCTGGGAAGGACACAACCCTCATGAGGATTGATGGACATGCTTGTACAGAACATGGTTTCAAATTACACTGCAAGATTCCAGGGGCTGCATACAATTACTGGCTGCTCCCTTCTCAGGACGTTGGCTTGCAAATGTTTACATCTCTTAAGATGATATATTATAAAGATTTCTCAAAAGGAAAAAGTGATTCCCTGACACAAAATGCCCACGCATATACATATGCATATGCTTTTCCACACGGAAGCTACACAGAAAAGTGAGTGGAGGACGTATAGGGCCCAACGCTTGGCTCTCTCTTCATTCCTAACAGGAGCTGGGAGGCGTTCTCAATTGTAGGACTGATAAGACACTAAAGTGGGAATGCAGTGGAAAACCAAATCCCAATGCCTGGAAGCATCTTGCTGCAAACAAAAGTGAAAAGAAAACCTCCCTGGCACCCTGAATGCTAACAGCTGGAGACCTGTGGGTATGAGCAGACACCCACTCACTATAAACCTCTGGATTTGAACCCCCTTGCCTAGACTGAAGAGAAGCAACTTACCTTGAAATCTTACACAATCTTGAAATTCAAAACAAAAATAGGATCCTAAATTGCCTCAGACATAACCTCCTGAAAACTAACTACGCTACAGACTAGAAAGTACTAGAAAGCACTCAAGAAAAATGCAGGTGGGTGTTGTCTCTTGACAGTGCTCCACGGCTGTGAGTACGTGAGCAGTACTTACCATCCTCCATGTCCTCCTCTGCGTTGCTGTGCCCATCACTCAGGGCTACATTCCCATTGATGACAGGGTTCTGAGTAATTCTTGGTGGGTCATCTGTATCTCCAGCTTTAAGGAAACATAAAAGACCCGTGAGTTGATTTTCACAGTTGGACTAGACAGGCAAGCATATACTCATGCTGGATACTTTGTAGTCACTAAATGCTAATTGTAACACAATCCCTACATTTACTAATGCAAATCTTCAAAGTTTGAAGGCAAATGAATACTGGCCACAATGCATGATAATCTGCTCCACTTGTATTAGTAAAAGGACTATTCTGTATTCGTAAGATGCATATACCTAGCATTTCTTATTTACTCCTGTTCTGTAATGGCTAATGGTTTAGATTTAAGAACATTTACATAATCAATATGGAAAGTCATTTTGTAGTAAGCTTCCTACTAATTAAAATGTAATCCTCCAGGGCAGGGCTGTAGGTCCTGGGAGAGCTCTAGCCTAGCATGCACAGATTGCTGGGTCCCACACTTAGTACTGAAAAACAATTAAAACTTAACCCAGGAAGGAAGAGATGACTCGGGTCCAGAGCAGTCACTGCTTCTGCAGAGTACCTGAGCTTGGTTCCCAAAACTAACAGAGCAGCTCACAACTGCCTGTAACTCTCAGCTCCCAGGGATATAATGTGAACTGTGAGAGCACCTGTACTCACTCACATGTACACACACACACCCCAGAAAACACCTTTCAATAAAAACTTAACCAGACTATTTGCTTGAGTTCACTAAATATCTAAAAATGAAACTGAGTAGGAAAAGTATGGGTCACTTTTGGGTTTGTGATGTTCAGACCACAGCTGGAGCCACCACATCTGGCTAATCTTGGGATTAGATCAGCCCCGGTACACCATTCCTAAACACTGATTGCAGAAGCAGGTCAATTCCACAAACACTGCCATCTCATCCAGGAACTTTGCCTTTTCCCTGCCATGACAAATACCCCAGCGGGAAATGGGTCTTGCTGCCTGAAGGAGGCGTGCTTTTCTGAACAGCTAGCTAGGTAGCTGTGTGCTGGACCTTCATAATCCCAAATCTTACTGTTACTGGGGATGGACACGGAGACTGAGACAGACACGGGGACAGAGGAGAGGAGGGAGACAGACAGACGCAAGCACGTACATTCAGAACCATGGACAGAGCTGAGGCTGTGCCCCCTGCCCCCTGCTGTTTGGCTTTTAAACTGCAAGCCTCCAGCTGGAGCATGAAAACTCTGACAACTCCTGCTTCCCCATCTCTGTGTCCCAAAACTCTCAAAATATAATAAATAGACACCCCCATCCACATTTAGACAAATTTAAGGTCACTTCCAATCTTCACAGGTTAATAATACACAATTGTATTAGAAAGTTAACTCTAAAAAAACTGGCCCACAATCCCTTGGATAAGGGTCTGTGTAAGAGATGCGGAATACTGGTCTTTAAAGGACATCTTCTGGCCAGCCTGAAACTCACAATAATATCTGCCTTGGGCCCCAAGTGCCAGCCAGGTGACAAATCAATGAGGTTTCTGGTGACAAAGGCTCTGCAGGAGCTGGACAGACTGGTGATTTAACCAGTCTTAATTTTCTAAGTAATGAGCATCAGAGCTATGAGGCAAAGAGAACTGGGTGTCTGAGAATCTCTTTGACCTCCATCAAATCACCCTTCAAAGTTTTATAAGCTTTGAGGCGCTCTATAACGTTGCCTGTTTTAAATGAGTCACAATCTAACTTCTCTGCATGTACTATTTCTTCAAAAACTGCTTTATACGCAAACCTCTCTGTTACTGAGCTGAAGGGCTATGGCCAGTGCAATAGCGCAGCCCTGGTTAAAAGTGCTTGCCACAGAACCCTCATACTCTGAGCTCCATCTGTGAAATGCAGTCGAGCCAACTCTCAAAGTTATCCTCTGAGCACCACGCATCCACCACAGCGTATGCACATCTGTTCAAATGTGGAAAGCTGTGTGCTAAAACTTCCTTGACAAATCCTCAAGTGTGTGAGAACCTATTCCTACTTGACCCTGTCTGTCTATCAGGAGCCTCACAGGACAGCGAGCGACTGTTGTACACACAAGTTTGAAGGTGTCAGATCCTAAAAGAATTCTCTTCAACTATATCTGGCAATAGTCTGATCCCGTCACGAATGCCTTTAAACACAATTCATGTCCAAATGCAACCTAACAAACCACTCTCCAAACATCCGTCTAAATTACAAGCATCCTGAAACATTAGTAACTGAAGACAAAGGTCTATTATCCCACTAAAATCCAAATATGATCAAATAATTCAGATTGCAACTACAAGAGGGTGCTTCTACTGCAGGAATTAAAGGCTGTGCTGTGCTGTGCATTTTTCAGCCAAAGTTATACTGTACAAAAATTGAGTTCTAAAGAGCCATGACTCCACATGCCACATCTGACACACTGTGGTTGGAGTAAAGTGATGTAATGTTAGACTTAAGTGAGCCTGACGTCACAGCTCTCCTTCCCCCACTTAAGAGGGCTGATCTACAGTTGATAGATCCAAGGGGAAAAACAAGTAGAATCATACAATACAGCATTCTCCTAAGTGACAACCCAACTCACACCCAAAGTAACCCACCACACAGGTAGAGTTAAGGCTAGGTGACCATAAAATGTCACGTCTGTCACTTGTTAGTCTGCCAGGTGCTTGGAAACTCAAGTATGGGAATGCTACTAAACAACTGGCTGGGCAGCTCAGGTCTATCTCCCAAAGGACAGAATATCCAGTGTGTAAAGTTATTCCCGAGCATTTAAAACTTAAGATTATGGACTATACCAGAAGACTGGTCCCTTTAGTGTGGACTGTACACTGGAAGAACAGGTTTATAGTACGCAAATGGGTTTCACTGCTGGGTTTTCTGCCCTGCTGACTGGGTCGGCCTTCACCAGTGCAGTGTCTGTCTCCTCACTTTCCACACTGTATTCTGGGGCTCAGTAATTCTAAGTGAACACAACTCTCACCTACTGCACTAGACTGGCTGACCAATGAGCCTTCAGCACCCACCTGTCTTTTTTTTTTTTTTTTTTTTTTTTTTTTCGAGCTGGGGACCCCAACCCAGGGCCTTGTGCTTCCTAGGCAAGGGCTCTACCACTGAGCTAAATCCCCAACCCCAGCACCCACCTGTCTTAAGCCCGCCCTGAATCCCAGCCCTAAGCACTGGGGTCGCAGGTGTGCGTTTTAGGGCTCCAAACAAAGGTCTCCAGGCTTGCTCAGCAAACAATGTATCTGCTGAACTCTCTTCCCCGCCCCTAGCTGGAATCTTACAAATACTTTAACATCACTTGGCCAAACGAGAACCCAGTACTAATTTTCTGACACACAATCACCACAAATAAAGAATCATCTGGCCAACAATGACAATGTACAAAGCTAACACGGCTAGAAAAGAAGTTCCTGGGCTAGGGTGTAGCTCGGTTTCAAGAGCACCAATCTAGCAGGAGGTTGTGGTTCAGTTCTGAGCAACTCCTCAACAACCTCCAAAACTCCTACCCTTCATATGCTCAGCATCTGCAGAAGATAAAGCGATTGCCATTCTAAAGTGGGTGTCACTCAGAAGAGGGTACTTTTCATCATTGTATCAGGTTTAATTCTGTGTGCTTGTTAAAAGCCCCCCCCATCCCCAAAGGCTTTTTTAGAACGATCCTAGCTGCTTGGCTAGTTATAAAGTCTAAATAAATATCCTCCTTCCCGAGGAGGTCTCCAGTTCCTGCCATCTACTTCCGTCTGTGATGTCATAAGAGGACTACCATCTCATCACAGAACACTTGCCCACTGCCATGGAAACTGGCAGCACTAACTTATTAGCACCTCAGACTCAACCCTTGATAAGATATTAGAGCTCAGAGGAAGAACCTTGAGTGTTGGCCTAAAAAGGATAGAGCAGAAGACATACTCAATATTCCAAATAATTATCAAGATCTGTTAACCAAGCATCTTGTGTACTACCACATGGTTACCTTGGCTGGAAATTTCTGGCTCTCTCTAGAGCTCTAAGCACCTCTTCACTTGACCCCACTCCAGACTCTTCAACTTGTGGTAATAGCCGACCCAAAAACACCCAGTACTACAAAGCAGAACACAGAGAATACAGGGCCGACACAGAGCTGGACATCTTCATCCCTACCATCTAGGTCTACCTACACGATTCCTCCTCTCAACCCATCCAAATCCATTCAGAATATGACTTAACACAGAGTATCTAACAAAAGAGGGTTGGTGTACAGCTGAGTGTTAAAGTCCTTGCCTAGAGCACTCATGAGGCTGTGTTCAATCTCCAATACCACAGAAAGGGGGAGAAAGGTGGGGGGAGAGATTTTGAAGGACAGGGGCACAGAAATAGAGGGAGTAAGGGGAGGTTAGGGGAGGGTTTAGATTATTCTGCATATATATCTTAGACTGATATTACTTAATAGACAACCCCACTCATTTGAGGGGTAACTGAGCTATGCCGGTACTGGTGTGGAAGTCTTCATTCACCTTCTTGCCCAAGCCTGTAGTTCCCAGCCATGTCTCATGGCTCTGTAGCCCAGCGAGTCTAGGGGGCTAGAGAGGGAAGGTTCTGTCGTCCACAGCGGAGTGAATGCATAGAATCCCCAGGAGCTGTACACCCCAACATTCTTTTTTTTTTTTAAAGCATCCTGCAAAATTCTTGTTTTTAAGGACAAAAAAGCCAACAACTTTATCAACTGAGACAAGATAAAGTGAAGACGTAGCAGTACGAGGATATTTATGGGAACACTAGTGAGGCCACAAACACAGCTTTAAGTCTGGTGAACAGAGCTGTAGATAGTAAGGTCAATTCTTCATCTGTGAATTGATGGAGAGTTTTAACCTAAGGAAGAGCAACGTAAGGGATAAAGGGAATTCCTTCTAACAACTCTGAAACTTCTCTGCAAATATCAATGACTCCAAATTTTGTAAATTATTAAGTCCTCAGGCCTAAGAAGCAAGGAAAAGGTCTCTCTCTCTCTCTCTCTCTCTCTCTCTCTCTCTCTCTCACACACACACACACACACACACACTCTCTCTCTCTCTCTCTCTCTCACTCACTCCTGTGTGGGGGTGGTATATAGGCCTTGCCAAGTACACAAATAGTTCAGAGACGGACTTGAGTTGATCTTTTTCTTCTCACTGTGTGGGACTCAGGATCAAATAAACTCAGGCAAGGCTTGAGAGCAAATACCTTCTTCACCCACTGAAGCATCTCCATGACTCCCTGACAGTGTCCCACAGTGAGCAAGTAAGTGTACTAGAAGGGAACAGATGCCAGGAGTATGGAGTCAAGGGGAAGCCTTGAGTATGTGGGGTCCTCAGGGAAATGTGTTGACATTCACTGGCCACATAGCCTCAGGCTCATGGAAAATGTTGGAAGCGCCCACACCTCACCACTAGTGAGGTAAGAGGGGACTGCAAAGCTCCCCAGCTTTCCTCTGGTCCACAGAGATGTTGATAGTGTATGCAGAAATGCCCCAAATATCCATCGGGTTTACAGCCCAAGGTCTGTTCCCCAGCAAGATGAGCTAAGACAGCTTCCTTGGCATTCAGCTGTATAACCTGCCTCCTTGATTCAGCTGTATATATGTATGCACATATGTATGCACATGTATGCATGTGCACATGTACGTACATACATAAATGCATGTGTGCCTTCCTGTGTATAGTGCCTCTCTGAATATATTAAACTGTATATAGTACACTGAGCTTTTGGGATGCTGCCACTCCCCCCAGAGCACCCAGTCCACCTGATCTTAGCTTTTCTGTATCTGTGTGTCTATTAGGGCTCAGTTGGTAGAATGCTTGCCAAGTGTACATGGAGGCCGGGTTTCATATTTTGGATTCACAGTTTGGTAGTGGGCAGTGGCCAGCACTAGGCGGGGAAGACAAAGGAAAATGAGGGACCCAAGGCCAGCCTAGACTATGAGAGTTCCATCTCAAACTGCAAACAATGCAGAGACTGACTGTGTACTCCTCTCTTGGCTTCCTCTACTACAAATAGCAAAAACTAGGTCCTCCTCCATGTGGTCCAGAAGTAATCCACTCACCCTAAACATAACTCTCAGCATTGACTTATTGTCTGATTCTCTAGGATTTTATCACACCAGTAGATCTATACGCCATTACCAAAGAAAGCAGAAAAGATACATTTCAACAGAAGGGTCCTTTAAAGATTAGTTGTGTATGTGTACTCCCCGTCCCCATCAGAGGGCATCAGACACCTGGAGCTAAAGACACACAAAACTGGTTGTGACCTGGACAAAGTGGAAACCAGGAGACAAACTCAGGTTCTCTGGAGGGGCAGCAAGCACTCTTAACTGCTGAGCAACTTCTCCACCCTATCCATTCTTTTAGAACCATAACCTGGCAATAATTAATCTCTTTGATTTTTACAGTGGGCATAGTGGTGCACACCTTTAGCCCCAGCACTCTGGAGGCAGAAGCAGACCAAGTTCTGGGAGTTCGAGGCCAGCCTGGTCTACATAGTGAGTTCCAGGATGGCCAGGGATGTGTAATAAGACTCTGTCTCCAGGGAGAGTATATTGGGGGGTGTGGGGGTGTGCCCGTTGTCCTCTCTGACATTTAACAGTGTTTCATAAATGCTCTACACTATGCAACAATGTTTCTTCTCCCTGCCAGAAGGGATGAAAAGAATACAGTGTGACCCTTCTGCTCATCTGTAGGAGTTTTACAAATAAAGCTTCCCAGGGCATTTCTTCAGATCTATTATTTTTTATTTTATTTTTTTATTTTCAGATTTTGAAAGATGATAGTTCCTCTGTCCTCCAAGCTCTCATGTTTGCACACGCAAAATGGCAGTGAGCACTTTTCTCACAAAAACAGCACTCTTATACCACACAGATCAATCAGCCATTGGGTGGAAATGCAGGCGAATACTTATTCTAAGGACAAGGTTAGCTGGCTTTTCTGCGTTAGAAGTTTATAGTATCCTATTTTGATTTTTGGCCACTTAGAATGATGCAACACACAACCTGGTCCTGTACTTTTTAGTCCTTGGTGAGAATATCCACAGCAGGTGGAAAAGTGTAAGGCACAGAAGGAACAGGAATACAAAAGACAGGCAAGGCAGGAAGGATCACGAAGGACTCTGAAGAGCAAGGTGAACTCAATCACCTTCTAAGAGCTCTCTTCCAGCAGGTTCTCCAGTGGATGGAAAGGAAGCCACTATGGTGCTGACAAGAGTCCATAGTCAAAAATGAAGTTAGTACTCAGTGCTTGGACCTCTGTCTTGGCCATCAAAGGCAAGAGATCCCTTCTAAGACACTAGTTCTGCAAAAGTCTAGATGAAAACTGACTAGCTCCTCCCCATCCCCCCACCCCTGGTGAACCTCACTGAAGTATGTGCCAGTCAGGCTATGAATTCCTTTCAAAAGCTCACTGGCAAGAAGACTGTCTCAACTGACCTCCCGAAGCTAAAGTGGTCTGAATTGGGTTTTGCACTGGTTACGTAGCTCCAGGCACCTGTCTGATAAAAATAGGAAGCCCACTTCAGGGGCCACTGCCCACACAGGTTTAAAGGCAGTGGACCCTGAAAGCTAGAAATAGATCCCATTCTACAGAACAACATCTCTTTGGTCTAAAAGAGCCCTGATTAAATTAGTTACATGAAAATGAAGCCCCTAGGAAAGACACATGTAATTTGTACTCCTTAAATAAAACTGGGGCTTTCAGTTTAGCATTATCATGTAGAAATCTGTTCCCTGGAGATCTTTATTCTAATGTGTCTTCCGAACTCTGGTCTGAATACTGCAATGAGAACTGGGGAGAGCTGCTGACTATGCCCGCACTGCACTGCTTTTCTGCAAGTATTCCCTTCACAAAACGAAGTCTGCTAAACTGTGGTGTGCACCAACTGCTATGGAGGCGAGAGGGATCATAGTATGCATAAAAACAGGTACATAGAAGTGCGAGGCATTCGGTCCCCAGCTCCGAGAAAAAAAAAAAAAAAAAAAAAAAAAAGTTCGAGGCATCGCCTGCAGCAGCAAGGAGTGGCCAGGGGAAAAGGATGCCTAGTAGCACACAAGCTGTCCTTGTATAGACAGGGCATGAATACCCTGAAGGACATATCCACGGCTTTATAAGGCCACACACACACACACACACACACACACACACACACACACACACACGCACAGAGTAACATCAATACCAAAAGCACAACTGAAATATTAGACCCTCCCTGGGTAGCCCTGCAGCTCAGGACAGGAGCAAGGACAGCAGACATGCAGGGCTATCTGTGACTCAGAAGGTCTGTCTGTAACACCTTGAATCAGCAACCTAGCTTCCTTTCAAAGTCTCTCAAAGATAGGCCAGTTTAAAGGGTGAAGTTAGAGTAAAACGAATATAACAAAATTTTCCAACAAGAGGCTGGAGAGATGGCTCAGTGGTCAAGCGCACTGACCGATCTTCCAGAGATCCTGAGTTCAATTCCCAGCAACCACATGGTGGCTCACAACCATCTGTAATGGGATCTGATGCCCTCTTCTGATGTGTCGGAAGACAGTGTACCTCACATATATAAATTAAATTTTAAAAAACAGAAACTTGGGGTTGGAGATTTAGCTCAGGGGTAGAGCGCTTGCCTAGAAAGCGAAAGGCCCTGGGTTCGGTCCCCAGCGCCAAAAAAAAAAAAAAAAAAAAAAAAAAAACAGAAACTTTCCAACAAAAGGATGTATAATACAGATACTCTTGGGGGCTGAAGCAGGAGGATGAGCGACACAGAAGACCAATCTTTAGAAAAAGTTTACAGCCAGATACGGTGGTGCACTCCTTTAATCCCAGCACTTGGGAGGAAGAGGGGAACAGATCTCTAAGTTCTAGGCCAGTCTGGTCCACAAAGCAAGTTCCAGGACAGGCAAGGTTATACAGTGAGACCTTTTCTCAATCAATTTTCCGGAATATAATGTTGGGTACTTCCCAACATTCACTGTAACTTGGACATCACTGGACACATCTAAGCAAGAACTCAATCCCAGCAGATGGATTAAGCTGGAGCTGCAATAAAGCTATGCTGACACTGTGTTCTGTGTCTGCATTCCCCTTTATCTCAACACAATAGGGTTAACAACATTTGAAAAATCTCAAATTTCCATCGCCAAAAAGAGGCCTTGCATAGCTATGTGTGTGATTAGATTCTTATCGGTCTTTTTAACCCTTAAACCACAGTCCTTTTGTCACAATATAAGCTGGAAACTGGATGCTGTGGCATGTGCTTGTCCCAGGTTAGTGCTACGGGTTCAAAATCCTACCCAGTCTACATGACAAGGCCTTGTTTCAAAATTTAAAGTGTAAAGCCAAGTTTGTTTTCATCATTAGCAGCAAGAAGAGGCTTACAGTAGGGACTGCTAAGAGACTGTACCCACTTCATGAGCTGCATGAGTGCATCCCCAAGGACAGGGTCTAAGCTCATTTCCCTCTCCCTTTGCTTCTCAGAGCTTGGCACAAGGGAAGAGAACCAATTCCATAAATTTGCCCTCTGACCTCCACATGGGTGCCACAATATGCACACTCACACACTAATAATTTTGGAAAATACAAAACAGTCAGGTGAAGTGGCACACACCTTTAATCCCATTAACAAGGCAGAAGCAGATCTCTATGAGTTCAAGGCCAGCCTGGTCTTCATACAAGAGTCACACAAATAAATAGCCAAAAGGAAAACAACAGCAACAAACAACCACAAAAGGGTTTAGGAATATTCCTCACTCATTTCGTTGGCTTAATGAAACATTCTCATGTGAGTCCACGTAACCAGAAGAGGTAAGGACTTCACAGATCTACCCTATACTCTGAAGAGAGGTGCTTGTCTAAGCTGGCATACACATGCCAAGTGCTACATATTTTTATTTTAAGCAGTGGCCCACAGCCAGTTTCTAAAGGGTTGTGAGATGGCAGGTTTGCTCAGCCTACACATGGCACAGAGAAGGACCAAGTGTTCTCTTTCGTGAGGCCTCCTTAACCTTTTCTGAAGGTGCCATGAGCAGGTGGCAGAAGAGTCAGTTTACTACCCGAATACCTGTGGCTACATCTGGGGTGTAATTACTCCACAGCCATTCAGTACTCTGGAAGCAGCATGCCAGTTTATCAAGAACAGACCCTCCCAGGTAGCATATTCTGGGGCTGATGCCTAATAGAAGGTTCGGCTTTTCCAGCACAGAATGTCAAGGAGCATTAGCCACTGGTATGGGATCAGAACCAAGGATCCAGGTGTTTACTAGACAGCAGCAAGCCTAAGAACCACACAGAACTCTCCTCCATAATATTTCATCATCAGTCACCCAAAAATTAAGGTCCACCCATCAGCTTGAAACTAGAACACCACACAGGATGGCTCCCCGATTTCAAACATCAATAGATTTGAAGCAACTGTCAGTCAGATAGCATGAGCTGTTTGACAGGACATCTGGGTATCTATTTACCAATAACTGTGTCACAGCAGTGATCTCCACCCCTCACCTCAGGGGTTGAGCAAGAATTAAGAATTCAATTAAGGGGTTGGGGATTTAGCTCAGTGGTAGAGCGCTTGCCTAGGAAGCGCAAGGCCCTGGGTTCGGTCCCCAGCTCCGAAAAAAAGAACCAAAAAAAAAAAAAAAAAAATTCAATTAAAAAAAAAACAAGGAAGGGTGGATCTGCTGGGTGCATAGTCCCAGCTCTTACAACAGACCCTTCCTTCTAGTGCAAGCACTCTGGTTCCCAGGACAGGGCTTCTCCTGGGCATCCCTCTTCCCTTTCTGTTTGGGTCACTGCTAGTCTAGCCTGAGCACCCACCACCTTGTTCCAGCCCAGGGCAGTATACTGTCCTAAGAAACTCTGTACATGACTTTCCAATAAGAAGCTTCAATTCTCAACGTCTGCCACACACTTCTGCTGGCCATGCTAAGTCTAGCCTGTGCATGATGCTTGAAAACCAACCTTCTTCCAAGTTTCTAAAGTCTGAATCAGTTCAGAGCAAGTATAAGTAGGTGAAATGGAACACTTGCCACTGTGAAGAAATGCTGTTACATACACCTGTTCTCCAGAGTTCTCCTACTTGGAGAATAAGCAGAAGTATTTATTGTTCCTCTGCAAACCACTAGGGACAGTAATAGAAGCAAACTTAGGAGACATGGAGCCTTCAGCACACCTTACAGATGGTCTAGAAAAGCCCTGGTAGGCTCTGAGAGGGCAGGAAAGGCTTGTTCCCCTATATAACTTCCAATAAAAGGCAATGAAACAGTCAGAAGCTACCACAACATAACTGCTTATGGCTTTTGCACCCTCTTTCATATCAAGTGTCCTGCCAGCCACCAGCTTTCTGCACAGACCTAAGTACCTTAAAAACTGTAGTTCTTGCTTATCTCTGGAAATCCAAAGGAACTTGAGATGCTTATTTTCCAAGCAAACAATCCAGGGGCATACACATGGTTGGAAAATGGCAGGCAGAGCACAAGATCCCAGTGGTCCCTTTCCAAGGGCTATGACTGAGATGACTGCAAAGCTCTTTAGGAGCAATGACATCCAAATGGCTCGTGGTCTTGTTTGGTTTTATGGGAGACAAGTAGAAATTTCAAAACAAAGCCCATAACTACCCAGGAACTTGTGATTCTCCTGCCTCTGCCTCCCAAATGCTAGACAGGACCACAAGTGCCACCTGCCCAGCTATGATTGGTGTTATGAACCACTTTCCTTCCTTTTCACGGGGCAGATTTAACGGTCCCAGAGGTAGCCAGTTTGGCCGTAACAGACCATGATGAGAGCTATTGCCAAAGTCCCAAGGGTCCCATTTAAGATAGTGTCTGGAAAACCTGGTAATGGAATGTGGGAACCCAGCAAAGAACTTAAGGCTTCCTCCTGAGTCTAGAGGCCTGGTGCTCTGCCTTCCCTGCTGCCACCACTCAATCACTAGGAGTTAACACTACAAACATGAAGCAGCTGTGTGCTGAGGCACCCTGCTTATCCCAGCACGAAGGAGGCAGCCACAAAACTTGCAGGAGTTTCAAAAGCCCAGACTGTGCTACAATTAGAGCCTGCCTCAAGGCAGTGGCAATGAGTAAACCAGCATCTAGTGACTGGACTTGCAGACCTCCAAAACAAGGGTCCCCAGTCCTGCCATTCACTTAGTTTTCTATTACATACCCTACTACAGGACATCAATACCAACAGTTAACTAGTCATTAACCTAGAGTCCCAGCACTTGGGAGGTAAAGGCCGGAAGAGCAAAAGCTTACTCAAGACTTGTCTCAGCTGCATGAAACTCGGCATAGGAAAATCTGGGGGTGTAACTCAGTCAGACTGTCCGGCTTGCAGGAAAACCTGGAGTTGGTTCCCAACACTACATAAAGAATAAGACTGGTTCATTCAGGGGTTCAGGAGTAACAACGCCTAAACTGATACTGTTACTCCCTACCCCCACTCTGCCAAGATATAATTACAAACAGGCATTTCTGCATACATTGCCTGTGGTGTTTCCTCACCTCAACTCCAAGTCTGCCCACATAGCTTCAATACTGCACATCTGTGGCTCTATCTTGTGCCTGTCCTTGACATGCCTGGTGACACTGGTTTCAGCACAACCGTGGCAGATTTGCATGACCTCTTTTTCCTAGGACATAGAAACTGAGGCACCAACAGCTTAAGCAACAGGCAGCTGTCACACGGTAACGAAATGCAGATTTTCAATAAAACCCTAGCCAATTCTGCTGCAGGAGTACCCAACTGTGAACTAACCTGCTGACCTGTCTGCCCGAAAAACTAATTCTGCAGGAAAAACATAAAAAGTAAAGGTAGGGTGCACTTTCTCCCCTATCTGTGTTCTTATCCCTGGACTGTGAGGTAGAAAGTAACCGGCAGGCAGGCAGTCTGCACAGCAAACCTGACTGGCTGGCAACTGCGAGACACGCTTCTGGGCCTGGACTAATTTCTCCTCTACTGATTCTCTGAGGTGATGCTCACTCTGATCTCCATCAAGAATTCTTCCACTGGGGCTGGAGAAATGGCTCAGAGGAATAAGAACACTGGCTGCTCTTCTGGAGGAGCTGGGTTCAATTCCCACCATCCACATGGTGGCTCACAGCTGTCTCTAACTCTAGTTCCAAAGGATCTGGCATGGAAACACACATGCAGGCAAAACACCAATGCACAGGAATGTGACTAACCTCACAGGATCAGTCCACTGGGTACCATCTACACGGAGTCTGTCTTATGTGCAAAATTACATGACCAGGCTATGGTGGTGGGCATGTGCAAAAACTCACCTTCCTTTCATAAACATGCAAAGAAAAAGATGTCTTGAATTTCCCATTTACCAACACAAACATAAAATGAGCCCACCACTACCAAAGCCCTCAGATTGGGGGGCAACTCTACTGAAGCTGCAGTGGTCACAAGATTTGCTCCTGACAGCAAGAGTCTGTGCACTTACTTGGCTCTCAGACACCACACTCTGAAAGAAACAGTGCTCAAGGGCCGCCCCAGGAACAGCACATTTTCCTGTGAGGGCTATTACTGTGGGGCACAAGCAAAGCCTCAGAAAAGCTTGTGTGCCCTCAACAGAACATACAGACCAGATGTCACCAGTCTTATGTGTAAGCCACCTCTTCAGATAATGGGCCAGTGAAACTAGACAATAAACAAACTGTTAAATTCACCCCCCAGTCAGATCTACTAGGTAGAGACCTGCCTCACCTCCCAAACAAGAAGACAAGTTGCCTTTCAGGCCTTGCAAACTACAGGCCTCTGGTTACCACACCAGTAAACCAGCCCTCATTTTCTCTCTCCCAATACTTCTTCCTTCCTAACTTTCCTTACCACTCATAACAATATCTTAAAAATAACCAATTCTCTAGTGGATGTACAAGCGCTGTGCAGTTAATCAGAAACAAATATAACTCCAACAGAGTGAGGCAGGACAGCAGACCAGCCCTGACCTATCGAGAGGAAACTACAACCAACAGAACCAGTCCCCCAGCCTCCCTCTCTACCGAAACCACCCTGCCCCAGAGGGCAGGCAGACAGGACACACCTCACAAAGCCTTCCTTCCCAAGCTATTCAGAACTCTGACCCCCTCCAGCTGCTGGCTTTACCAAATCCAGGCAAAGGATGGTGCAAACCATTAGCTCGCATACAGATCCCATCCAAAGCCTGGCTTGTGAGGCCTACTTACCAAAACTGGTAACTCTCAATTCAGCTATTCTGGATTTTGGAAGAAGTAATCTATTCTCCCTGACCCCAATCGACAACAGCACAGTACCCTATTTGAGGAGTGCAAGACTGAAATAAAACTGCCTAACTCCACACACCCCTACCTGTGGCCACCCAAAGCACTATTAGCTCAGATGCCCACAGCCCTGAAAGACTGCATTTTCTAGAGAATTAAAGCCATAACCTGCACTAAACACTAAAACTATATTAACTCACACAGGAACTCTGATAAGGAACGAAAGCCTCATGAGAAAATTCCGGGAAGCACACATGAAGCCCAGGCAGGACATTATGGAGTAAAAACTTGTGAAAGTCCTCCACCACCAGCTTACATTTATTTGGACATGGACATTTTTCCAGATCCAGTCTGTATCAGAAATACACAGTCCAGCAATGTCCAATTTTACTCTCACCAGGTCACAAAGCCCTTGAGGAGCAGGGGATGACTTGGAAGGGAAACAGGGATGCTCATGTTCCCAGTCTGTATTCCACCTGAGGCCATTAGAAAAGGAAGCAAATGCAAATACAACTGTCCACTTGAGATGGGCAGGGAGCATAGCATAAAAGGAATACCCTGACCTCCCCGCAATGAGTTCCATCAGCCATTTGGTTTAATCGCACATGCCAGACACTATGAAATTACTGACTTGCTGAGGCCAAGAGAAACAGCCTGGTCCTTGGCATGAACTCTGCTTCCCCCTCCCCATTGCTGCCATTGATAAGACCCACTGGATAGGGCCTTTTTCATCCGCTGCATGGTCAAGCAATTGTTTGATATCCACTGATCAGCATCAAGTTATTCACAGGGGGGGGGGTCATGAGTCAGTACTCCTATCACACTGCACAGAACAAACAGAGTTTACCAACTTCTTAAGGACTCCATTCATTTATGAAAGCTACTATCCCTTGCCGAAGGTAAAGTGAGACAAGACACTTTATGGTCCATTCTTGCCTCTCACTGGGATTCCTGCCTACCTGACCCCTTTAAGGCAGGTAAGGGAGCATACTGTTTTCATTTGCTTTAAGTACCAAGTCCAAAAAAAAAAAAAAAAAAAAAAAAAAAAAAGTACTAGCCAATGACTACAGCGTGGGATCCCGAAGCCAGAGTCCCTTCCCTCGACTGCACTTTCACACCAAACCCTGAAAGACAAGCTCCTCTTATCTACAAACAGTATAAAATTAAGTATTCCTGCAGCTCGGGTAGAAAACGTAGCTACCTCTAGAAGCTAGTCTGATTCTGCTGTAGGCAGCCGTGTGTTGCGGAACTTCCAGTTTCAAGCACACACTTTAGCCGGATGTGGACGGCACCACCTACAGCTAGGTACCCAAACTCCTCCACAAACCCAGGTAACTTATAAACTAGGCGGACCTGAGTGCTCCCTCCCAGTCGGTCCAAAGGCTGAGGGCTGTTGCGCGCCTTGCAGGTGTCTCCGCAATTAAGCGCGACGCCGGGCAGCGCACTTACAAGTTATTGGGGGGAGGATCTCCGGGGGCGCGCTCAGAAGCAGGTGCAGATGAACCTGGCGCACCCGCCGCCACCCCCAACCCCGAGCTCAGCAGCCGGGGAGCAGGCCCAACCAGCCTGTCCAAAGCCACATATCCCGGAAAGAGGACGGTCCCCGGGGCCCGCCTCCCAACCTGGGTGCCCGGAGCCAACACACCTCGGTCCTAATTTACGACTCCGGCGCTTTGTGCCCAGCAGCCCGTGCGCTGCACAATGCGCGAACTCGGGGTCCAGGGCCACCCCCCGCCGGGCCGCATGACTGTGCAGCCCCGGCCCGGCAGAAGCGCCGGCTCGACCCGGGCCGAGCGGGAGCCCGGCCTGGTTAAAGATGGCGAGCCCGTCGCGTGGCTCCCGCGGCCGCCCGGACCACAATGAAAGCGCCGGCCCCTCTGCGGGCCTCACCTTCCATCTCCATGTCCTCGGGCTCGCTCAGCTGCTGCTCGCCCGCTTTCTGCTGCTGCTGCTGCTGCTGCTGTTGGTGGTTCATGTCGGCCGCGGCCTGGGCCTCGCCTGCGGCCGGAGGCCCGGGCTGCGGGCCCGGCGGGCGGGCGGCTGCTAGCGGCGGCGGCGGCGGCGGCGGCTGCGGCGGCGGCGCCGGCGGCGGCGGCGCCGGCGGCTGCGGCGGCGGCTCCGGCGGCGGCGGCGGGGCGGCGGCGGCGGCGGCGGCGGCGCAAGGCCCGCCTCCCGCCGCCGGGGCCAGGGCTGCAGGGCCGCGGGCCGGCCGGGGCGGAGGGCGGCCGGGCGGGGCCGCGGAGTCAGCCCCGCCTCGGGCCGGGCGCGGAAGGCTGAGGCCCGGCGGGCCGCGGCGAGCCTGCGGACACGGGTGCTGGCTGCGGCTGCGGTGGCTGAGGCTGCGCGGGCGGGTGACGGGCCGGCCGCGCTCCGGGCGCTGAGGCCTCCGCCTCCTCGGCGTCGTCGTCGGGGCTCCGGCAGCGGACGCGGCGCCCAGCGGCTCGGCTCGGCTCAGCTCGCTCTCAAAATGGCGGCGGCGTGAAATGTCACATCCGCATGGGGGGCGAGAGCGGGGCGAGCGAGACGAGGGCGGGCGGCGGGCGGAGCGGGAGGCGGAGCGGAAGGCGGAGCAGGGAGCGGCCCGCCCGCAGCCGCCGAGGAGCACCCGCCCCGCGCGCCCGCCTCCCGCCGCCCGCCCTGCTGGAGCCGGACGCCCGGGGCTCCGGTAGAGGTGCGGTGCTCGCGGGAACTGGGCCCGACGAGGAGCCCAAGGAGCTGCGCCGTTTTACGGCCCGTAACCGGCCCCGGGTTTCTCACCCGGGCAAATACGTGGGAAACTTAACTCTTTTGCACCCCAAATCCAATAAGGCGAAGTGTAGGTTCTCACCAACCCCAACATTCATTTATTTCCTCTCTAGGAGCCCAAGTTAGCCACGATCGTCCACTCGGAGTCTCGCGTACTCCAGGCTGGCCTGGAACTTGTTATGGTGCCTGATGAACACCTGATCCTCCTGCCTCTACCCAATCTTTTGAAGTCAAATATTTAGAAAACGAACTTCTCAATACTAGAAATTTGAAGAAGAGAAAATTTGATTTATTCAAGGCTGAAGCACTAGCTGACTTTTGGTGTTCGGGATAGTAGTTTACTAAACATACTTTTAAAAACAACTTTTATAACGGGGGCGGGGCAGAATGCCAGGTATGGTAGTATATGCCTTTAATCCCAGAATTTGGAGGCAGAGGCAGTTGTATCTCTACTAGGGAGTTGGAGGAGGCATGCCAGGACTCCAAGCCAGCCAGGACTCAAACAAATCAACTAAACAAAACATCTTGGCCTGAATGCTTCCCATCAAGAAACTTCTTTCTACCAGACCACATAGGCAACACTTGACTCACCAGACACCAGCCCCTTGCCCCTTCCCAAGGTCCCTCAGACTTGGGTGCAGGGTTGGGGTAGTCGAACTGCAAGTTCTAGCAAATACCACCGAACAACTTGCTTTCACAAAAAATTAATTAGCAAAAATAAAAGAGCCTTTTTAGCACTTTATGACTTGCAAGGAAAATAACCTGCTAGTCGAGGAAAAAGTTTAACAATTAAACTTTTTTAAATTAAAGATAACAATTTGCTATCTTGCCCAAGGACACCAGCCAACCCAACTTCCTTTGCTGAGTTCAAAACCTAAACAGAGGCCAGCAAAATGGCAGAGTGGGCAAACGTACTCATCACCAAGTCCTATGACCTGAATTCCATCCCCAGGACTCAACTGCATGTTGGCCTCTGGTTTCCACTGTGTGTGCCTGCAAAAGCACACACGCTCAAAAAGATGTCATGTAATTTTTTTTTTAATTAAAGGGGGGAAAAGCCAAAGTATAAAAAGGAGATATGGTTCTGGTTGAATATCTTTTATCTAATGTGCCTGGAATCAGAAGTTTCTCATTTCAGTTTGGATAATTTTTGGCTGTACATAAGGAGATATCTTTGAGAATAGAACCCAAATCAAGATAAAATTCATATGTTTATATATCTGATGCACCTTATACACAGCTTGAAGATAAACTTATACAGTATTTTGTATTTTGACTGCAACTCCATATAAGATCAGGTATAAAATTTTCCACTCTACTTGGGGCCAGTAAGAAGGCTCAGCAGGTAAAAGCTGTTGACGCCACACCTGACCAGTCAGATCCTTGGGCCCCACATAGTAGAAGAAAACTGACTCAAGAAAATAGGCCTCTGACCTCCACAAACGTGCCATGGCACAGGTGGTGGAGCACAAATCCATGAGCACACACACAATCCAGTTCCACTTCTAGCATTCTGTTGTTATTCAAAAGTTTCAGACTTCAGAACATTTAGATGTAGGAGTCTCTGACTAGGGCTATTTAACCTGAATATACTCATGGGGAAATACTACGTAACAGTGAAAAAGAATGAGATACCAAGTCATGTTGCCTACACTAGGAATGAGTCATGCTCTAAGAAGACAGATCAAAGGCTACAAATACTTCCATCTCCATTGAGGTCCTTAGAAGGCAAAGAAATTTCAACAGAAAGAGAAATCGAATGATCCTTGGCTGGTAGAGACTGGCATTGGGGATTGAACGCTGTCTGTCTGTGAAGTTTTAAGGAAAGACAGACACAGCAAACGGACAGCATGAGATAGCTCTGGAATGTAATAAAGACACTCTAACACAACACCATGGCTCACAGACAAGTCTGTGCCTACAGCAGAAGCGACTTCACTGTGCACTTTAAATATGTTTTCATTATGTGTTCGCCCACACGGGAAGGCCAGGAGAGGGCATCAGAGCCTGTGGAGCTGGAGTCACAGGCAATTGTGAGCTGGCCAATGTGGGTGTTGGGAACTGAACTCATATCCTGTGTAAGAGTAGCAACTGCCCATAACCACCAAGCCATTCCTCAGCCCTAACTGTGCATTCTAGCCTTTTCCTTAATTGCTCCAAGACTATGATTTAACACTTTAAGAGCCTTTGGCTTGTTAACCTCTAGAAGTCATTGCTTTCTTTCTCTTGTGTATAGTGTCACAGGGTGTCCGTGTGTGTGTGTGTGTGTGTGTGTGGTGTGTGTGTGTGGTGTGTGTGTGTGGTGTGTGTGTGTGTGTGTGTGTGTGTGTGTGTGTGTGTGTGTGTGTGTGTGTGTGTGTGTGTGTGTGTGTGTGTGTGTGTGTGTGGTGTGTGTGTGTGTGTGTGTGTGTGTGTGTGTGTGTGTGTGTGTGTGTGTGTGTGTGTGGTGTGTGTGTGTGGTGTGTGTGTGTGTGTGTGTGTGTGTGTGTGTGTGTGTGTGTGTGTGTGTGTGTGTGTGTGTGTGTGTGTGTGTGTGTGTGTGTGGTGTGTGTGTGTGTGTGTGTGTGTGTGTGTGTGTGTGTGTGTGTGTGTGTGTGTGTGTGTGTGTGTGTGTGTGTGTGTGTGTGTGTGTGTGTGTGTGTGTGTGTGTGTGTGTGTGTGTGTGTGTGTGTGTGTGTGTGTGTGTGGTGTGTGTGTGTGTGTGTGTGTGTGTGTGTGTGTGTGTGTGTGTGTGTGGTGTGTGTGTGTGTGTGTGTGTGTGTGTGTGTGTGTGTGTGTGTGTGTGTGTGTGTGTGTGGTGTGTGTGTGTGTGTGTGTGTGTGTGTGTGTGTGTGTGGTGTGTGTGTGTGTGTGTGTGTGTGTGTGTGTGTGTGTGTGTGTGTGTGTGTGTGTGTGTGTGTGTGTGTGTGTGTGTGTGTGTGTGTGTGTGTGTGTGTGTGTGTGTGTGTGTGTGTGGGGTGTGTGTGTGTGTGTGTGTGTGGTGTGTGTGTGTGTGTGTGTGTGTGTGTGTGTGTGTGTGTGTGTGTGTGTGTGGTGTGTGTGTGTGTGTGTGTGTGTGTGTGTGTGTGTGTGTGTGTGTGTGTGTGTGTGTGTGTGTGTGTGTGTGTGTGTGTGTGTGTGTGTGTGTGTGTGTGTGTGTGTGTGTGTGTGTGTGTGTGTGTGTGTGTGTGGTGTGTGTGTGTGTGTGTGTGTGTGTGTGTGTGGGGTGTGTGTGTGTGTGTGTGTGTGTGTGTGTGTGTGTGTGTGTGTGGCTCACCAGTGAAGCTGTTCTGGAGAGCAAGCCTGACTCACCAGCTTGCTCTGGGGCTCCCCTTCCTTCTGCTGGGGTTACAGGCCAACTGTGCATTATAAATGGGCAAATTATATGGCACATAAATTATTACATCAACAAGCCTACTGTGCTTCCTTGTATAAACATCCCAGGACCTGTGAAAATGGCTCACCATTTTCTTAACCCAGAAAACCCTACACGATTATGCAAATGCAGAGCAAAAATCCCCCTGTTCACTTAAGAACACTCAGGAAACTGCCCAGGCTATGAAGGGTATTGCATATCTGAAATGCCACCAGTATCTGAGTGATGATATAAAGAAGCCATGAGTGCCACCCTTCTGGTGCTACAATGGTGGGGTTGGTAGGAGCACCAGGTACACAGTGTGGCTGGACTCAGGGTTGGTGACCCAGAAAGCGCTGAACATTTTCTGCCCATGCCTAAAAATGCAGGTGGTAATGCTGAACTTCGGAGTTTGGATGCAGATGCTCCAGTCACTGAACAGATCCATGTGAAGGATGGGGCTGCCAGACTCATGGCCAGGCTGGCTCATGCTTGAGCCCCCAGCCACAATGACATGATCCTCAATAAAGAGGAGTAGATTGTTCCAAAGCCAGAATAAAATAAATGCAAATAAAAGTAAAAACAAACAAAAGCCTACTGAGGTACCCGATTGGCATCTAGTTAGAAGTAACAATTTAGTTCATTAAAAACCTGAGGTCTTGGGGTTGGGGATTTAGCTCAGCGGTAGAGCGCTTGCCTAGCAAGCGCAAGGCCCTGGGTTCGGTCCCCAGCTCGAAAAAAAAAAGAAAAAAAAAAAAAAAAAAACCTGAGGTCTTTGCTAAGGGTCACATTGAAGTAACACTGCTCCGGGACAGTCTTTAGGAGTCAGGATGGCTGAAGATATCAAGACTAAAGTCAAGAACTACAAAACCGCCCCCTTTGAGAGCCGCTTCCCAAACCAGAACCAGGCTAGGAACTGCTGGCAGAACTACCTGGACTTCCACCGCTGTGAGAAGGCAATGACTGCAAAGCGGGGTGATGTCTCCATGTGTGAGTGGTACCAGCGTGTGTACAAGTCCCTCTGCTCCATATCATGGGTCTCAGCCTGGGATGACTGCAGAGCAGAAGGCACATGGGAACATCTGACCCGGCTCCGCCCACCTCTCCTCTGCTCTTTGACCTCCATGGATAGAAAAGGGGGACCTCAGTATATGATGGTCCCTACCCTGGGACCCTGAATCACTGGAAAAGTTCAAAAATAAAAAGTTTTTAAAAAAATCTGAGTAAAGGGGCTGGAGAGATGGCTCAGCGGTCAAGAGCACTGACTGCTCTTCCAGAGGTCCTGAGTTCAAATCCCAGCAACCACATGGTGGTTCACGACCATCTGTAATAGGATCTGGTTACATCTGATGTGTCTGAAGACAGCTACAGTATACTTATATAATAAATAAATACATCTTAACCAAAAAAAAAAAATCTGAGTAAAAATGGCCGAGCAAGATGGCTCATATATAAAGGCACCTGCTGCTGGCCTCTCTCCCATCCCTACAACCCACATGATAAAGGGAGAGAGAGAACCAACTCCTATAGGTTAGCCTCTGACCTCCACTGGCTTACCAGGTCACCTGGACACCCCCCACCACACGCATGCACAGACACAAAAATAAATAAGAGAATCTTAAGTTGAAGATATATGGGAGATGTATGTATATGTGGACATCGTGAAAGCTGTGGGTCTGGAAGCCATATATGGTCCATAGACACAAGCCCAAGGCTAGTGAAGAGTCACATAGAACCTCTCTTGCCCCTCACCCGCCCACCTGCTCACTTCCTACATTTCTTCTTATTTTATGTATATGAGTACACTGTCACTGTCTTCAGACACTGCAGAAAAGGGCATCAGACCTCATTGCAGATGATTGTGAGACTCCATGTGGTTGCTGGGAATTGAACTCAGGACCTCTGGAAGAGCAGCCAGTGCCTATAACCACTGAGCCACCTCTCCAGCCCCCTGCATTACTTTTGGACTAGTTACACTGTTTGCTATAATGTATTACTCCTTTGCACTATGTGGTATTATTATACAATAGAACTGGGAAGGGGAGGGGTTGGGGATTTAGCTCAGTGGTAGAGCGCTTGCCTAGGAAGCTCAAGCCCTGAGTTCGGTCCCCAGCTCGAAAAAAAAATAAAAAAAAAAAAAAAAAAAAAAAAAAAGAACTGGGAAGGGAATCTAAATTCCAACACTAGTCCTGTGATTAATTACTTGCTTAGCTTGGGCCAGGCTCTGGGTTCAATCCCTAGCAGTGCAAATAGAAATTACATATGAAGGCCTTGGGGGATATCATTAAAGTTAGTAAGCTGACTTTAAGAAAGGAAAATAGCGGGCTGGAGAGATGGTTCAGTGGTTAAGAGCACTGACTGCTCTTCCAGAGGTCCTGAGTTCAAATCCCAGCAACCACACGGTGGCTCACAACCATCTGTAATGGGATCTGATGCCCTCTTCTGGTGTGTCTGAAGACAGCTACAATGTACATATACATAATAAATGTTTTTAAAAAAAAAAGAAAGAAAGAAAGGAAAATAGCCATCGACAATCTTAACTATCTGTAGCCCTGTGAGCACCAGACTCCTGCACTGGTAGGTCACACCTCCTGGTGCAGCAGTGGGAGGTGGGTTATGGAATAACCAACTAGTCTGATTGGACTGAAAGCTGCACAAGCAGAACTCATGGCTGGTGTGGTTAGCTGGGCCCCAAACTTACATGCAAGTGATAGATCCTAGGGGAGAACCAGATAGTATTAGTCTGCTAAAGGGACGCAGTAAGACTACCCCCCCAGCCGAATGCTTCTCTTCATACCCATGGATCAGTACATGCTCATCCCAGCAGTAGATGACAGGAAGTGCAGAAATCTGAGAGATTCTCCTGAGCCACCATGCGAGAAGAGGACACTTCCCAGAGCTCAGCTCTAAACAGTCTGCAGCACAGCCCTTCCCTAAGGTCTACAGACATTGCTGAAGAGGAGACAGAGCGACAGTAAGAGCCGGGGTGTAGACATCCACAGTGAAACCGTGCTTGTGATGGGACAGGGCTGTTCCACACATGACCTTACAGCCTCAGCCACCAAAAGCTCAGCACGGGCTGGAAGGGGCTCATGAAGTCCTAGCTGAGTAGCAGTTGACAACTGATGGCTGCCTGGGGAGGGGACTCTGTTCTCCTCCAGGGTGTGAGCCCTACAAGGCTGTCTATGCTCCAAGATGGTCACATGCTTCAAGCACATAAAGGCATATAGGCAGCAGTAAATGGACTCCATACGTTATAAATAAATAAATAAATAAATAAATAAATAAATAAATAAATAAATAAAGCAAGCAAGCAAGCAAGCACACACACACGCACGCACATGAGATTGAAGAAGAAAAAGTCATGGATGCTGGGTCTTCGGTTTCAAACCTGAGGCTAAGGTGCCTCTTCAATATATCAAAGCAGACCTGGTTCTCCCAGCGATCTCTCAGCCCCTACCCTCCTGGCTGGCATACTCCACTCTTTACCCTGAACTCTGCAGCCCAGGGGTTAGGCTGCTCTTTTATATAATCCAACCATTTGGTTACCAGCTTTTTTTGTTGTTGTTGTTCTGTTAGGCCTCCTTGTCCCTGTTCTCCCTCCTCCCTTTCCCTCCTTCTCCCCACACAGCACAGCCCAGTCTGGTCACATACAGTCTGGACTCTCCCAGATGTCTGTCTCTGGCTAGAGCCTCCTACTTATCTGCAATAAACCTTCTCCAACACGATACACAAGGGCGCCCAACCCCTGCTTTTAATCCCACCATTCCAGAGACAGGTAGATTGCCCTGAGTTCAAGGGCAGCCTGTTCTGCAGGGAGACCATTGCCAAAACTAGCCACGAAAGTAAAGGTTAATCCAGTTAGGTCTCTCATAATTATATTGGCCTTTAAGCGGATCCCTAGGAGTGGGTGTGTAACTGAGTTGAACTGCCCAGTGTATCTCTACAGTGAATCCCCACCCCCGGGGAAATAAATCCTGCAAAAAAGCCTAGTGAAGTAGCCTTCCACATGAGCATCTGGACCTGGCTTTGGCTTTAAGCAACCTTTAAAGAGAGAAACCGTTGGAGTCCACATAAGTTTCTGATCTACAGAACTAGAACATAGCAAGTCCTTGGTCCTTATAGAGTCCCTATATTTATAGCAATTTAGCATGCACTAGAACTGCTGGGTTACAGAGATGGCTCAGAGTGTAATAGCATCTTCCACCTCATCTCATGAACCCTGTGACTTATGCACATGGTGTAAGGAGAGATCAGACTCGCCCAATTGTACTCTGGCCTCTGTATTTCCATCCTGTAGCACACATGTGCACATACACATACCCTCTACACAAAACTGAAAGAAAAGTTAATTTTATTAAATCTTGTGAGACTTATTGTTAGCACACACCTTTAATCCCTGCATTCAGAAGGCAGAGGCAAGCAGGTTTCTGTGAGTTCAAGGCCAGCCTCATCTACATACTGAGCTTCAGGACAGCCAGGACTACACAGAGAGAACCTGACTCATACAAAAAAAAAAAAAAAACAAAACAAAACAAGGTGTTGGGGATTTAGCTCAGTGGTAGAGCGCTTGCCTAGGAAGCGCAAGGCCCTGGGTTCGGTCACCAGCTCCCAAAAAAAAGAACAAAACAAAAACAACAACAACAAAAAAAAAAAAACAGTGAAACAAAACAAGAAAAAAAGGTCCTCTTCAGAGGACCCACGTTTGATTCCCAGCACCCCCATGGTAGCTCACAACTGTAACTCTGAAACCCTACCTGTCCATCCTGGAGACTACACATGCACACAGTGAACAGACAGGCATGTAAGAGAGTATTCCCCTGTGTAAGATAACACAGATAATAAATTTCTTTAAGTCTCATTCCTGCCCTATGTGCAGAACAGAGTACCTCGAGGAAAGAAACTGGCTTGCTCACCACTGTCCTTAGCCCCAGAACATAGTAGGGACTTCTCAATGGAGACTTAGTTCCTCACAGCTAATGTTCACTGGCGCCAGGCTGGAAGTTAGAGGCTTCCAGCAATACAGTGGAGAGAGCACCGGTGCCACAGCCTCGGGAGGCCATTCATACCAGAGTGCCTCCTTCTTCCTGTCACCTCCTGTCACCTCCCTTCATACCCTTCAGATGTTGGGTGCAGATGTAGTTTATTTCCCGGCCACCCCAGCGTCTAGTGACAGCAGTACCAGAAGCAGGGGATATAGCTGCTCTGTCAGTAAAGAGCTCGTCTCACATGGGCGGGGAATATACTTATGTTGCTAGGGTGCTTGTGTAACACGCACTGAATCCTCGGTTCAGTTCCCACATTGTATAAACCCTGTGTGATAACCTTGAGTGTGGTCTGGTGGCAAAGTCCAGCCTGAGCTACATAGTGAGACCCTGTGTTTAAACAAACAAACAAACAAGAAATTCAGGAAAAAACTATGAAGAGGAAAAAGAAGATACCAAGGCCTAAAAATCCAAGCTGGGATTCAATTACTCTGGAGAACAGTTCTGGCCTGTTTTCACCTGGCCCAGCCGGTCCTCTGAGTGTATTATGTAAAGTTTATTTGTAAGGCCTTTGCACACTAAGGGGTATGTGGACGAACCTTTACCACAGCTCGAGTAAAGCCCTGGAAAGAAGGAGGGCTAAGGTGCCATCCTTGGCCACTGCTAAATTTTTTTTTTTAAATTTATAACCTTTACTCTGGGTTCAACAACTGAGGCCTAAAGAGGTGGAGCACCCAGTTGGGAACCACTGGGAGTTGGGAACCACTGGGAGAGGCCCATTTGTCATTAGGGCCACTAAGTGCAGGGAGGGGCTGCCCTATCACTGAGCTGTGGGCAAAACACATTGCAGCTTCTGGGCAGGTACCGTGACTCAGCGTAAACATTGGGTTGGGTTTTCTCCTACAGAACCAAAATATTTACCCACTTGGAAGCCATGTTGATGCCTGGCAGATAAGGTGTCAGAGTGAATATAGAACCCGCAGGCCTTGTTTCTTTTTCCCACTCCAAATAATCTCTCCAGCATCCACAGAGGAAGCAAGACCTAAACAGCCCAAGATATAGAACCTGGGTTCAAGAGCTTGGTGCAACGGCCAAGGCCAAGCCTTTTGATGAAGTTGATTTGGGAATTTTGTTTTGCTTTGGGTTTTTTTGGGTTTTTGAGACAGGGTTTCTCTCTTTGTATCCCTAACTGTCCTAGAACTCAAGAAATCCATCTGCCTCTGCCCCCTGCTGGGATTAGAGGTGTGCACCACCATGCAAGGTGAATTTGGAAGGTTTTATTATTTGACTTGGGAGTGGTTCTTGCCAAGCCTGGCTAACCTACAAATCACTATGTAGCCCAAACAGGCCAGCCTGGTGGGATGAGAGTGAGATGTAAAGGCATAAGAGACCACCACGTGAGACCCAAACTCAAGGTCAGCTCAGGAAAGCAGGGAGCACAGTCTGTAACTAAAAGGATAAAGGTTGACTCACTCTCACGCTCAGGTGTCGGGATGCTAACTGCTAGAACAAGAACATGGAGAATGAATCACACGGCGGCCTTGTTCCTCAGCCCAAGAGAGGCTCGCTAGCATCCCACTCAAGTCTGTGTGTGCAGACCTGAAGCCACATGTGTCCTGGGAACTAAAATGACAACCCTGCCAGGCAGGCTCGGTGCCAACTCAGGCTACAGGTAAATGAATTAGGGACCATTCTAGACTCTGGGAGACCCAGTGTCAAAACAAAGACAGCGGACGGGGCAAGTCCTTAGTCTTATTGTGTCCTGGAGATGTTGAGGCAAGAGGACCCTGTCTCACACCAAATAGCAGTCCAACAGGCTGCGAAGACAGTTCAGTGGTAGAATGTATGTGTGTTCCACAGGAGAGCCTGGAGTCCCAGCAGCAAACCCTAAGCAAAACCTACATAGGAAAAGCAGGTACCTTTAGGCAGGCAGAGCTCTTGGCTACCAACCCCTAATAGGTGGTGAGGCTGAGTGAACTGTCTGTCTGTCTGCCTAACGTTCTTTCAGGCTGTTTGAAGGCACAACACCAAAGAACAGAGGACTAGCTAGGTGTGGGGGTAAGCTAGGCTTGTTTAGTTCCTTTTCAATTTAATTCTCTTTACATTTTTCTGTGGTGCTACAGATGGAAGCCCAAACCTTACCCATCCTAGGAACAAGAGTGCCAACAAAAAGAGCTGTCCTCAACCCTAGAGTTTAATTCTTTTTTTTTTTTTTTTCTTTTTTTTTTGGAGGTGGGGACCGAACCCAGGGCCTTGCGCTTTCTAGGCAAGCACTCTACCACTGAGCTAAATCCCCGACCCCCTAGAGTTTATATTCTTTTTTTTTTTTTTTTTTTCTTTTTTTTCGGAGCTGGGGACCGAACCCAGGACCTTGTGCTTCCTAGGTAAGCGCTCTACCACTGAGCTAAATCCCCAGCCCCTAGAGTTTATATTCTTAAAAGCAGCTCACGAAGCAAGCAAACAAGCAAACCAGCAAATACTTCAGGATGG
Organism: Rattus rattus; assembly: GCF_011064425.1. Classification (NCBI taxonomy): domain Eukaryota; kingdom Metazoa; phylum Chordata; class Mammalia; order Rodentia; family Muridae; genus Rattus; species Rattus rattus. The sequence goes on along the minus strand of NC_046162.1, from coordinate 13,286,282 downwards.
AGCTTCCACTGTACCAAAGCTGAGAAAAGCTGGCAGCAATGACTGGCCAGCCCTGCCTTCCAACCCTCCTCACCTCCTGTCCCCGTTCTGCGAAGTTAGAAGGTTCTGTGGTTGGGGGCGGGGCACGGCAATTGTTGGGTTTTGCTTTTATGAGTAGTGAAGCTAGGGCCATCGGCTTCTCTGGAATCTTAACAAAGCTCACCCTTCTGTTTTAACTGTGGATGGCAGTGGCAGGACTTGCTGAGCGAGAAAAGCACTAAAACATTGTGGTGGCATGTACTTGTAACCCTAGCACTTGGGAGGCTGAGGCAAGCAGGTCTCTGAGTTCAAGGCCAGCCTGGTCACCATAAATTCCAGGATATGCCCAAGTGTTTAAGTCTGATCTGTTGCTATGCATTGTAATGCTAAATACTGGCCCCCAAGGCCTGGTTGCCCCCAGGAACAAGAAAATCTACATATACAAAAAAAAAAAAACCCATACTAAGTAACCTTGCCCACCCCTTCACAACTTATCCCTGATTGGTGAATAGAGATACCTGTAGCCAATAGCTGGGCAGAAGAGAGATGGGTAGGGGTGGGGCTCCTGGGTTTGGGGTCTGAGGAGAAAGCAGGAGTTGGAGAAAAAGGGAGAGAGATGCCACTGGGTAAGTAAGTTATTAAAACATGGCCATGAGGACTGGGCAATTGGAATTAAGAGTGGCTAGTCGGGGGCTCAGTGGTTAAGAGCACTGATGCTCTTCCAGAGGTCCTGAGTTCAATTCCTAGCAACCACATGGTGGCTCATAACCATCTGTAATGGGATTCAATGCCCTCTTCTAGTGTGTCTGAAGACAGTGTACTCACATACATAAAATAATAAACAAATCTTTAAAAAAGAGAGAGAGAGTGGCTAGTCATATCTCAGGTTATTGGCTGGGAAGCAGACATAATAGCATGGAGGGCAGACGTATGTATATTCACCACCTGCTTACAGTACCCATGCAGGCTGTGAGTTGCCATGTAAGCATATGTCTGTGCGAATGCTTGCACAGGTGCCACGAGTGTCTGATCCCTTGGGGCTAGTGGTACAGGGGCTTGTGAGCCACCTGATAGAAATGCTAGGAACCCAACTTCAGTCCTCCAGCCCTAAAACAGCTGCTTTTTTAGAGAGAGGTTTGCTTGTTTGCAGTAATGGGGTCAGGACCCAAGACCTAGACAAGTACTCAACTGAGCACCTTGTAAAGTAGATAACCCTTTCAAAAGAGGTACAGGACACATGTTTTATCCCAGCACCAGAGAAAACTATGGGGCTGGAAAGATGGACCTGTGTTAAAAATCACTGGCCACTCTTCCAGAATACCTAGATTTGACCACATTTGTAATACCCCAATCCTAAGGGCTCTACATGTGAATAGTGTATCTATACATATAAAGTAAAAACAAACAAATTTTTTAAAACCACAACAGAGGCCTGGAGATGTAGCTAAGTGACAGAACTCCTGCCCCGAGCTCTATGTCCCTTCATTAAATTCTCTGTATGAGAAAGAGAACATTCGCTATAGGAAGACACACAGGTACCACGCACAGGTTTTTTCTCTGAATAAAGTATTTTCTTTTCTTTTTTTTTCCGGAGCTGGGGACCAAACCCAGGGCCTTGCGCTTGCTAGGCAAGCACTCTACCACTGAGCTAAATCCCCAACCCCTGTATTTTCTTTTTTTAAAAAAACTATTTATTTAATGTCTATGAGTACACTGTAGCTGTCCAGAACACAAGAAGAGGGCATCAGATACCATTACAGATGGTTGTGAGCCACCATGTGGTTGCTGGGAATTGAACTTAGGACCTCTGGAAGAGCAGTCAGTGCTCTTAACCGCTGAGCCATCTCTCCAGCCAAAGTATTTTCTTTTTCATGTAAGTATTCATTTTCTGACATTCACTTAGTGTGTTTATGTGTATTCATGCATGTACTGTGGTGTGAATGCAGAGGTCAGATGGCGGCTTTATAGAAGTTTGTCTCCTTCCATGATTGCCTCAGGGTAGGCTCAGAGGAGAACATTTGCCCACTTTGCCTAAGGCTCTGGGTTGGAACACCAAGACCTTGAAAGATAAAGTTTAAGTATTTAATTTAAAATGTGTGTATTTTGTAGTATCAACAACAACAACAAAACAAAAAACCCTCGAGTCTAGGGGCAACCGAAGAGATGGGAATTTAGCTTCCGGTTCTTTGAGTTGAGTGCTAAGGAAGGAGCCTAGGGTCTTTCTCATTCTCAACAAGCACTCTGTCTATGAGCTACTCTCCAAGGGGGCTTTCAAAGTGGGAGCCCAGCAATGTTTAGTCATTTAAACTCTCTGTCCTTGGTGGGGGAGGTTTCGCCCTGGAAGCAGAGAGCAGACTTTTGCAGGTAAGAATGAGGACTTGAGTGGAAAGGCCAGAGGAAGTTCTGTGCAACTCCACCTGGAATCTCAGCGCTCTGAGGGCTGAGGCAGAACTGTTGCAAGTAGAAGGCCAGCCTCCAGCTATCTAGTGAGCATCTGTCTCAACCTGAGAGAGGAGGCAGATAGAGTAATATATAAATTATTCCGTCAGGCGTGAGGGGCTCACCTGACTCCCCCAGATGGCTGATACCCTCCTTATATCCCTTTAGACTTTTTGGAGTTCTCCAAGTTGTTGTCACCTATAAAGTTTGTTCTCATTTGGCAGTGGTGGCACAAGCCTTTACTCCCAGCACTTGGGAGGTAGAGTCAGGAGGTCTCTGAGATCTCCAGCCTGGTCTACAGAAGGAGTTCCAGAACAGCCAGGGCTACACAGAGAAACCCTGTCTGGGCGGTAGGGGTAAGAGGTTGTGCTGATAAACTTCGTGATCAAGTTTAAAAGGGGGTAGGGTTCCAACACCCCAACCCCAAGGGCACTGCATGCATGTGGTGCAGACATACACGCAAGTAAAACATCCACTGTGTAAAATAAAAACGAATCTTTTAGAACAACAGGAACCTGGAGATGTGGCTCAGTGGCAAAAGTTTAGATTTTGCATGTGGTGGCTGTACTCAGGGGCACCACATGCAGTGTGTTTTCCTTGGGTTGGACACCCTGTCTGTGATGACTGGTTTGAGAGGTTTTGTTTGTTTGTGAGATAAGGTCTGTCTCACAGTGTAGCCCTGGCTGGCCTGGCACCCACTGTGTAGAACAGAAGAGCCTAGAACTCAGAGATCCAACTCTGAAATTGTGCTACCATAGCCTGGGGCTAGGGGCTTGCCTAGCAGGAGTGAGATCCTGGCTGGGTTCCATTCTCTGCACAAAAAGATGAAAGAAGAGGACACTGACTTAGCAAGGAGCCTGGGCACAGAAGACCAGACACAGGCTAGGCACAGTGGCACACGTCTGTGTCCCAGTACTCAGAAGGCAGGAAGACTGCAAGTTCCAGGTCACCCCTGACCACACAGTAAGACCAGGGTATCCCTGTGCTAGAGTACCTGCCCAGCATATGCTAAGACAAAGTGAAAGATCACATATTGTATGACTGAGATTGTATGTGCCGCCCGCCATACAGATCAGTGCTGGGGTACGGGGCTGGGGGGAGCCATGTGTGCAGTGTCTCCTGAGGAGGGGGGAAATGTTCTAAGGCTGGTGAAGTGGCTCAGCACTCACCACCCAAGCCTCAGTGGCCTGAGTTCAAACCCTAGGACCTATGGAAAAGAGGGAGGAGAGAACAAATTCCACAAAGTTGTCCTCTGACCTCCACATATACATCATGGCCTTTACTGGTCAGGCATGGTGGCACACACTTTGCTTTAGGTCTGCTTATTTGTTTATTTACTTATTTATTTAATGTATAGGTTATGAGTGCTCTATCTGCATGCACATCTGTGTGAGGGTTTGAATATGCTTGGTCCAGGGAGTGGCACTATTAGGAGGTATAGCCTTGTTGAAGTAGGTGTGTCATTGCGGGTGTGGGCTTTAAGACCCTCATCCTAGCTCCCTGGAAGCCAGTCTCCTTTTGTCTGCCTTCAGAGCAAGATGTAGAACTCTCCGCTCCTCCAGCACCATGTCTGCCTGCACAATGCCATGCTTTCCACCATGGTAGTGGACTGGACCTCAGAACCTGTAAGCCGGCCCCAATTAAATATTGTCCTTTATAATTATAAATATTGTCCTTGGTAGGGCTGGAGAGATAGCTCAGTGGTTAAGAGCACTGACTGCTCTTCCAGAGGTCCTGAGTTCAATTCCCAGCAACCACATGGTGGCTCACAACCATCTGTGATGAGATCTGATGCCCTCTTCTGGTGTGTCTGAAGACAGCTACAGTGCACTTATAGTAAGTAAGTAAGTAAATAAGTAAATAAATAAATAAATCTTTTTTTTTTTTAAAAGAATTGCCTTGGCCATGATGTCTGCTCACAGTAGTAAAACCCTAACTAAGTCAACCTGCATACCTGCATACCAACCTGCATTATAGATATAACAGTTATGAGGTTATAGATGTAGTTGCTGGGAGTTGAACTCTGAGATCCTTGGGAGATCAGCCAGTGCTCTTAACTGCTGAGCCTCCAGCCTGCAATAATTTTTTTTTAGGGGTTGGGGATTTAGCTCAGTGGTAGAGCGCTTGCCTAGCAAGCGCAAGGCCCTGGGTTCGGTCCCCAGCTCCGAAAGAAAGGGAAAAAAAAAAAAAAAGAAATGTTCTAGAAAGGCCGGGATGGTTCTCAGTAGCAGGACGCTTGCCTAGCATGTCCTGACTTCCATTCTGAGCACCATAGCTTCAGAACTAGACAGGGGCATCAGTTGCACACCTTGTGAAGCCATGGGAAACCATCTGCCTGTCTCCTGAATGTTCCCATCTGCCATCCCAGAATGTTCTTTCGGTGTTTTAGGGTGCTGATGGTAAGGGTTTGCTGACCTGTGGGAGGTACTACGCCTGGCTGCTGATGTAATGGTCTGACTTCAATCCTTGGGACCCACATGATAAAAGGAGAGAGGTGAGTCCTGCAAAGGTATCTCCTGATGTCCCAGAACATGTATATACGCATTTACATGCACATGTGCATACATGCACACAGTGAATAAATGTAATTTGAAAGTAAGTTTTTTTTAAATTGATGGAATAAAATAAGCACATGAATTAACGAGTTAATATGCACAATGCCTGCTTTCCGCTCCCTGTTTATAGATTAATCATTTGCACAAAGTACAAACGGGTACTCTGCTGGAGGCTGGGAGGGCAGCTCAGTGATAGAGCATTTGCTTAGCATGCTCAAGTCCAAGGCGCTGAATTCCAACCCAGCAATGAAAACTACAAAGAAAGTTGTATTTCACATAATGTTCCGGATGGGTATCGTGGTACTTGGGAGGCTAACCTGGTCTACATACAAAGTTCCAGGCCAGCCAGAGCTATGTAGTGAGACTCTCTCTGAAACTTAAGGCAGGGCCAGGCGTGGTGGTGCACACCTTTAATCTCAGTGCTCTGGGGGCTGAGGCAGGCGGAGTTCCAGGACAATCAGGACTGTGTGGGGAGAGGTGCTGGGGGAGGGGGAGGTGCTGGGAGGGTAGGCAAGCAGGAATGAGATAGAGAGAGGGAAGGTGGCGTGTGGGACTGACGCAACACAATTGAAGGAAGAGCTCACTTCCTTCAATGAATTATTTGGGTCTTGAATCAAAATAAGCTTTTCCCACTTAAGGTTCCTCAAGCCATCACAGACATTAATAGTACCTCAGTCCCAGAAATCTGAATTTCAGGAACAAATCAAACCCCCTTCCTCAAATCCTCACCTCTATTCGAAGAGCCAGTATGCTGGCCTCAATGATCTCTCTCTCTCTCTCTCTCTCTCTCTCTCTCTCTCTCTCTCTCTCTCATCTATCTAGATAGATATGCAGGACTCCAACATGTATTTCCCCTTTTTAATATTTTATTTTTTTTTAATTTTTTGTTTTCTTTCCAGGGTTTTTTGTTTTCTGTTTCCCTGTGTAGCCCTGACTATCCTAACTCACTCTGTAGACCAGGGTGGCCTGTGTGCCACCACCACCAGTGAACCCCATACTAGAATTTTTAAAAACAGGATCACCGGCTCAGCCTGGCTTCCTACACACAGCAATTCTCACAATCCAAACACGTAAATATCAAAGTATAAATAAAAAGTCTAGCCAGGTATACTACCTTGTACCTGCAATCCCTGTATAAGGAAGATGAGGCAGGAGGATTACTGTGAGTCAGACGCCTGCCTGAGTGACAGTGAGTGTTCCAGGCCAATCGACCTACGCTGTGGAGACAATGTTTATTTTGTTCTATTCTGTGCAGCCCTGGCTGTTGTGGAACTCTGTAGATGAGGCTGGCCTCCCACTTATCAGCTTCCTTCTCCTCCCAAGAGCTGGGATTCAAGGCCTGTGTGTGCTATCAAGGCCTGGCTGGAGACACAGCTTCTAAAGAGAGGAATACATTTGGATGTGCCTCAGCCTCACATATGTAAGTCCCAGGCTTGATCTCTAGGATTACGGAGACATAAATGTTTACTCCTCAGAATGTCTTCCCAACCAGAACAAAGCCCAATGGTTAGGAACTGCCTCCTCTGTACCCACAGGAAAAGACACTGCATTGCCTGAAGGGAAACAGCAGAAACATTTGTAAATTCCTGTAACTTCTCCGGGTTACCCAGCCCTTTTCCTCCAAACCATCCTGGGGCCCAGGTAGATACAAACGATAAAAACAAAGTCTGTGCAAACATCTCTAACCTGAGGGACACTGGACACATGCAGGAAGTAGGGCAGGAAACCAAAGATGTCTACATCTGCCACCTACCACTTCTGCCAGAATTAATTCAAAAAAAGGTTGAAATGAAGCCTGAGAGAAGGCAGGCTCCAGAAACCTCAGAGGCAGCACACAGACTGTTCGCTGGGTTTACTCTTTGTTGTCTTGAGACTGAGGATCAGCGCAAGGCCCAGGATGGCCATGAACTTGCTAAGGTGAACACGTGGTGGGGCCTCAACTCTGAGAGCCTGGCCGCTGGGACTGAAGCTTTGTGCTCATGCCCGCCTTCCCTTCTGTTTCTCTGAGAAAGGCTTCTATATAGCCCAGGCTAGCTTCAATTCTATCTCAGCTTCCCTATAGGACTAGTTTTGCTTCATTTGCTTGTTTGGTTTTGAAATAGGATTTCACTCTGTAGCCACAAGTGGCCTTGAGTTCACTGTAGACAAAGCTGGCCTTGACTCAGAGATCCCTGTCTCTGCCTCTTGAGTGTGAGAGTTAAAGGCGTCACTATGCCTGCCCCACAAATCCAGTTTTTAATGGTAATTTAACTCATTTCATTTGGTGCCATCCTTGGACACAAAAGACATTTATTTGGGGCCCATGTACGAGGACATTGCTAAAAACAGCTACTTCAACAGTATTCGATAAAGCCATCTGTTCCTACCTGGAAGACTCGGGTTACAAAGATTACAGAGTAAACCAGTGCGAGGCTTGAGGCCAGTCTGAGATACATACGGAGTTCAGAACTGCATAACCATGAAACCCTGCGACAAAGGAGCCAAAAGGACCTCACAGTGCTTATGGAATATTTCAAGATTAAACAGGACCCCTCCTTTGGATGCATCAACCCCGAGGCCTTGAACTCTTAATAGAACTGACCTCAGTGCACACTGCTCTGCTGCCTACCCAACCCCTGCTCTGTCCACACTATGCTCAGTGGCTGAAATGGCTGCTGGTCAATACTGTCCAACTCAGAGAAAGGAACAAAGGCGGAGCTTTGTTCAGGCTCAACTTAAATGACAAGTTTGCCAACAACTAGAACCCTCAAGAGAGACAAAAAAGAAGCCAGAGAACTGGGTGGTGGGGGTGGGGATGTACCCCTTTAATCCCTGCCTTCAGGAAGCAGAGGCGGGTAAACCTCCATGAGTTCAAAGGCAGCCTGGTCTAGGAGGACCAGGACTCTGTTACACAAAGAAACCCTGTCTGGAAAAATAACAACAACAACAACAACAAATAATAATAATAATAATAACAACAACAACAATAATAATTCAGGTGGCCAATGGCAACATTTGTAAGCTTTAGAAACCAGCAATAAAAACAAAGAAATAGACCACTTAAGGACATTCATTAGGGTCTCACACACACTTTTGACCAATAGTGAGACTCTGTCTCTGAAAAGAACATAGCTTATTAATCCTGGCACTATAACCTTGGCAATCTGGGAGACGAAGACAAGTGAATCACTTAGACTTGTGTGCTCAAGACCTCACCACAGAAAGAAGCCATACCTTGGTTTTCGATGCTGTCATTCCAGGGACAGTTAACCAGTATGAATTTGGTTATGAAGCTGGTGCTGGGAACTTCTGGAGGGGTATACCTCAGGTACCAGGGAAGAAACTCTGCGATGATATGGGGAGAATAAATTGTATCCTGAGTGGAAATCCTCCCAGAAGGTGACCTTGGCGGTGATGTGGAGGAAGCCATCAGCTTAGTTCTCTGGAGCTTCTCCAAACTTCTTCCGTTTACTCTTCAGTCTGTCCTAGGAAAGAGAAAGCACTCAGACCTATGGCTTCCCCTCCAGACTCCTTTGTACCCCGCCCACATCTCCCCACCCCACTAATCCCACCCAGCAGGTTAAAGAGCTGGAACTACAATCCACGCTCACTCAACCTCAAGGCTCACTCTAGGCAAGGTCAAAAGAAAAAGACTAAATTAATTTCCAAGCCTCCGCCTCTCCCAGAGTACCAGTACCCCTTCTGTATTCCAGACGCACTTCGAATGTGGTTCTATGTACTCGAGGCCGAGGCCGAGGACGGTGCTGAGTCTGAGGCCGGCTTTGGCTACAAAGTGAGATACTGCCTCAAAAAGACAAAAAGAGGGCTGGAAAGATAGCCCGGCGCGGAAGGGCAGTGGCTGCCAAGTCCGTCAACTGGAGTTCAGTATCCACAACCCACGTGGCAGAAGCAATTCCTCCGACCTCCATGCCTGTGTTTTGGCAGGCGTGCACACACAAACAGGCGCACATACAATAAAATAAATGTTGAAAAATCAAAACAAGGACAAAAAGGTGGTGGAAGACGGTGGCCCACGTCTAGAACCCAGTAGGAAATCGGGAGGAACAGAAGGCAGTTTAGCACAGTGCCAGCTCTGTGGGGAGCTGGGGGGTAGCAAGGTCTCATGAAGCAGAACAGCTACTCCAAGCTCTCCAGAGACTAATTTAGTGATTGATTAAACATATTAGTGACAAATAATAAACATGGATATAGCAACGGTGGGAATAAGGGTCACAAGTACTGTGAACTATGGAGGGCGTGGCACTGCACACCCCTTTAATCCCAACACTCACGGGGCAGAGGCAAGCGGATCTCCGTGAGTCCCAAGTCAGCCTGGTCTCGATGGCAAACTTCAGGCAAAGCGGGTTCTACATGAGACCCAGCCAGTTCAGTCTCTCTCCGTGTCTCTGTCTCTGTCTCTGTCTCTGTCTCTGTCTCTCTCTCTCTCTCTCTCTCTCACACACACACACACAAATGCAAAGAAGAGGTGCATGGCCCAGTGGTACTAACTAGACTGTAAGAAAGTGCTAGGTTCCGCACTCAGCAGGGCAAAGGATAAATGTAAATTTTGTCTTGTGCACTTTTTGAATGCAGATTTAGCCCTTTGTGGGTGTCTTGGGTGCTACCAGGTCAGATAAGATCCACTGAGTTTTATTTCTAGGAGTGCTCACTAGGTAGCCCTGGCTGGCCTAGAGCCCTCAGCCTTGCCTCCTGGGTACTGCAGTTACAACTCTTAGTACAGCTAGGTCATGGTTGTATGGTTGTGCACACCTTTAAACCCAGAACTCTGGAGGAGAGGCAGGCAGATCTCTGTGAGTTTGAGGCCAGCCTGGTCTACAGAGTGAGTTCCAGAACAGCCAGGGCTATACATAGAGAATCCACTTTTTTTTTTTTTTAAGATTTATTTATTGTATGTATATGAGTACACTGTCACTCTTCAGACACACCAGAAGAGGGTACCAGATCCCATTACAGATGGTTTGAGCCACCATGTGGTTGCTGGGAATTGAACTTTCTTTCTAGCCCCTTCCCCATGCACTCTTCTAGTGTGTGTCTGAAGACAGCTGCAGTGTACTCACAGAAAAATAAATAAATCCTAAAATAAAATGTGTATTGCTTCAGATCCAGTTTTATCAGTATCCTTATTGCATTAACAGGCTAGGTCACATTGCTAGGTCACATTATAGAAGACCATTATACAATTAAAATCGTTTATTGCACATCTGTCTGGAAAATACTAAGCCTTTTCATACCCATACCAGTTCCATTCCACAATTCTTTATTTTTCTAAATTTTATTCTATTATTATTACCTTGGGTTTTTTTCAAGACAGGGTTTCTCTGTGTAGCCCTCCCTGGCTGTCCTGGCTCTGAAGACCAGGCTGGGCTGGAACTCAGAGATCTGCCTGCCTCTGCTTCTGCCTACCAAGTGCTGGGATTAAAAGCTTGTAGCCACTACCACCCGGCTCATTTTTAATTTTTTAAAAATAATTTACTTTTATTTTATGAGCATTGTTTGGTGTGTTTTGCCTGCATGTATGTCTGTGTGAGGGCATCAGATCCCCTGGAACTGGAGTTACAGACAGTTGTGAGCTGCAGTGTGGGTGCTGGGAATTGAATCTGGTCCTCTGGAAGAGCAGCCAGTACTCTTAATCTTTGAGCCATGTCTCAGTCCCCTAGTTTGAATTTTTTATTTTACATTATGTGTACATGTGTGAGTTGGTGTTTCTGTACATGTACATGAATACAGGTGCCTTCAGAAGCCTGGAGGGGGAGGGCATCAGATCCCTGGGGGCTGGAATTGCATTGAGCTTCCCTACCTGGGTTTTGAGAACTGGACTTGACCTCTGCAAGAACAGTATTTGCTCTTAACCACTGAGCCACCTCTACACACTCTGGGGCAATTTCTATCCTTTATTCAGATGCTCCTCAGCTTACAATGGAAGCCCCTCATAAGCTAGTAATACTGTTAGCTGCAAAGACACAGAGCGCAGTGTCCCTTAGTCAGTGCTCATGCAGTTTACCTTCACTATTCTGGGAACACTCGCGTTGGCCTACAGCAGAGCAGAATCACCTAACCCTTGAAGGTGAGTAGCAGGGCACCTGAGTAGCAGGTGGCTTGGGGCCAACCATCCTGCAGAATCAACCTACTAGCTAACTAAACTACCCACCTAGTTAGCCTACTATTGTTATAACAAAACCGCATTACCAACGGGAGTTGGGAAGGAATGAGTTTATTTGGCTAACTTTCACATCATCAGTCTACCAATAAGGAAGTCAGGACAGGACCCGGAACCTGAAGGCAGGAGCTGATGCAGAGGCCAGAAAACCTCTGCATGCTGGCTTGTTCTTCCTGGCTTGCCCAGAACCCACGTTCTTATAGATCCCCAGGACCACCAGCCAGGGATGGCATCATTGACAATGTACTGAGCCCCCCTCCATCAATCACTAAGAAAATGCTTTACAGACTTGCATACACACTGACTCTATACATTTTCTCAACCCAGATTTTCTCATCTCAGAAGACTAGTTTGTGTCAGGTTGACATAAAACTAGCCAGGACACTGAATGTTTGAATGAGTCCACCAAGTATTGGATAGCTCAAATGCACACAGAAATGGGAGTTTGGGATCTGCAGACTAGACAGGGGTTGGTCTTAGCCTTACATAGATGGATGGAGACTACCTCAAAGATCTTGTAGTGGCTGGAGAAAAAGACAATGGAGGAACATTCTAGAAGAGGGGGTGGAAAGACAGTAAGTGCAAAGGGTGAGCAGAAGGGCTGGGAAACAGAACCAACCTTCTGGGCCAGGGCAAATACAAACTCACAACAGCTGTGCAAAGAGCTGGGCCCTCCTAATGGTCAGTCACAGCCACGGAGGAGGAAGGGACCATGGGACCCTACCCCAGACTGCTGATCTGTGCACAGATTCTGAGAGGGGGAAAGGCATGGTGAGTCCACAACTGGGCTCTAATGGTTCACATAGACGGCCCGAATTAACTCTGTGTAGGACAAAACCAAACCAAAGCTAATAAACAGGGGAAAGGAATTCAGAGAGGAGGACCGGGGTGGGGAAAGAGGTGAGCAGGTGACCAAGACACAGAGTGCACATGGATGACAGTGTAAACAGACGTTTATTAGGAAAGAGATGGGTGCTTTATAGGCATGATAAGATGTGACTAGAGAAAAATTCAAAAGTGAATTTACCCCAAACCCACGGATGGTTGTGGGGACTGTGGGCTCTCTTTTATTACCTGACATCTTCAGAGTAGCATGAATATCGTCAGCTATGGAAAATGGCAGAGTCCAGTATGGGGGTGGTGGTGAGACTGCTCACCAGTCACACACCAGGTTATTCTTCCAGAGGACCTGGTTCAATTCCCAGCACTCACAATGGCAGCTCACGACTGTTTCTAACTCCAGCTCTAGGAGCCGTGCCCTCTTCTAGCCTCCGTGGGGACTGACAGAAGGCACACAGACATGCATGCAAACATTAAAAAATGCATGCATTAAAAAAAATCCAGGATTCACTGGACTTTGCAGCACTCCCTACCCCCACCCCAACCTCCTTTTTTCTGAGACAGGGTTTCTCTGTGTAGCTCTGTGTAATTTACTCTGAAGATCAGGCTGGCCTTGAACTCAAGAGATCTGCCTACCTGTGCCTCCCAAAGGTCTTTAATTTCAACACTCAGGAGGCAGAGCAGGAGGACCTCTGTGAGTTCAAGATTAGCCTGGTCTACATAGAGGGTTTCAGGCCAGACAGAGCTTCATAGAAATGAGCAATCTGCGATCAAAGCTTCTATTGAACGTCTGCTGCTTTTGCATAATAATAAATTAAAAACAATAGGCCAAGGATGTAGCACATCAGTAGAATATGTATTCATGGTGCACAGGTCCTGGGCACCATCTCCACAATTGCAAATAAAGCAAACAAAAGCCATGAGTTGGCGCTGACCCATCTGATGTGCAGTCAAACTGGCTGTCCCCTGCGGATGCCGGGAACCATCTGGGTTTTCACAGCACTGGTCAGGCTGGGGGACTGCGCTCAGGATGCTTTTATTTGGGCTGGAGAGTTAACTCAGTGGTTAGGAGCACTGGCTGCTCTTCCAGGTCCTGAGTTCAATTCCCAGCAACAACATGGTGCCTCACAACCATCTGTAATGGGATCTGATGCCCTCTTCTGGTGTGTCTGAAGACAGTGATGGTACTCATATACATGAAATAAATTAAAAAAAATTAAAAAGATGCTTTTATTTTTGAGACATCACTTCATGTAGCTCAGGCTAGACTCCAGTTCACCATATAACTCTAGTTGGCCTGGAACTCCTGAGTCTTTGGGTGTCCGCCCACAGAGTGCTGTGATTCTGGACACGCACGCTTAGAATGTTTTCTTTTCTCTCTCCTCCCCTCCTTCCTCTTCCTCCTCCATGTCTATGGGTTGAACCTAGGGTTTACACAAGACAAGGGTTCTACTGAGTTAGTCCCCAAAAGCCCTTAGGAATACTTTTATAGTTTGGGGATATGGCTCAGCTGGAGCTCACCTAGCATGCTCACAGCCCCGAGTCCAACCCCAAGCACAGACTGAATGGTGTGCTACACACCTATAATTTTAGTGCTTAATTTATTTTACTTTAGGTGTATCTGGATGACGTATGTGAACCACGTGTCTGAGTGCCTGTGGAGGCCAGAAGAGGGTGTCAGAGGCCCTGGAACTAGAGTTATAGACAATTATGAGCCACCACATGGGTGCTGGAAAGCAAACTTGGTTTTTTTGGCGTTTTCTTTTTCTTTTCTGTTTGTTTTTGGTGGCCGCTGTTTTTGAGACAGGATCTCTCTGTACGGTGGTTCTCAGCCTGTGGGTTGCAACCCCTTTGGAAGTCAAACGACCTTCTCACAGGGGTTGCCTAGGACCACTGGAAAACAGATATTTACGATTCATAGCAGTAAAAAAAAAATTAGTTATGAAGTAGCAACAAAAATGACTTTATGACTGGGGAGGGGGAGTCACCACAACACGAGGAACTGTGTTAGAGTCGCAGCACAAGGAAGGGTGAGCACTACTGACCTGTGTAACAGCCCTGGCTGCCCTGGAACTCACTCTGTAGACCAGGCTGGCCTCAAACTCACAGAGGTCCACCTGCCTCTGCCCCCTAAGCGTGTACACCACACCTGAACAACTTTTTTTTAAAGATTTATTTCATTTTTAATTACATGCATGTGGGTGAGGGATCCTTGGAGGCCAGAGGTGCTGGATCTCCCTGAAGCCGAGTCACAGGCAGCTGGAGGGGCTAGGAACAGAATCTGCAAGAGCAATAGGCATTCTTAGCTGCTAAGCCATGTTCTTGCCCGTCCCACAGGTTGCTTCTTACTATCAAGGTTGTGGTAAACAAGGGGACAGGGCTGGAGATGCAGTTCAGTTGACAAAGAGCTTACCTAGCATACGCTAAGCTTTAAGTTCAGCCCCTAGCAGCACATAAATTGGGTGTGGTGGTGCACACCTGTAATCTGCAGCACTTAGGAGGCAGAGACAGGAGAACCCAAATGTCCAGGTCTTCTCAGCTACAGAGCGAGTCTGATGTCACTGCAGCCTGGGCTATGAGGAACCCTGTCTCTAAATAAATGAAATGACCAAGTATTCGGTGCCATGCACATTGCGTTAGCAAACAATAAACTTTCCTGAGGCAACTTTAAAGATTTTTTTTAATTTGTTTTATGTACACTGTCACTGACTTCAGACACACCAGAAGAGGGCATCAGATCCCATTACAGATGGTTGTGAGCCACCATGTGGGTGCTGGGTATTGAACTCAGGACCTCTGGAGGAGCAGTCAGTGCTCTTAACCGCTGAGCTTTCTCTCTAGCCTTCCTGAGGCAATTTTTTAAAAAATGGATTAGTCATTAGTTCAAATCCGGGCAACCACATGGTGGCTCACAACCATCTGTAATGAGAGCTGATGCCCTCTTCTGGTGTGTCTGAAGACAGCTACAGTGTTCTTACATATAATAAATAAATAAATACATCTTTAAAAATGGATTAAAGTGGGACTGGCAAGATGGCTCAGCAGTTAAGAGAGTATAACTTCTCTATCAGAGCCCCCACATCAGGAGACCTTCAACTTCCTGGGACTCCAGCTCCAGAGTCTCTGATGCCTATGGCCTACTCAGGCAAACCCCCTCCCCACCAAAACACACACACACACACACACACACACACACACACTCTGCCTGAGGACTACCTGGTCTGAGTAACAAGTTCCAGTCCGGCCAGGGCTGCAGAAAGAAACTCTATCTCAAAACTAAAGATAAAAGTAAAGCCCTGAACAGGAAGACAAAGACCCCCAGACACAAAGGGGAGCTGATCTCAGCTTCAGGATCTAAGCAGTGCCTCCCCTTGGTTCTCTCAGGGCCTCCCTCTTCCTGCTCCTTCCTATCTCTGCCTCCCACACTATCTTGAAGCTGAGCCTTGAAGCCAGGCTGAGAGGGAGGGAAGGATCGGAGACAGAAGCCTGGAGGCCAGGAAGGGCAGGGCAACAGGTTCCACTCCCAGACCCAGAAAAACAAACAAAAAGAAAGCAATACAGACAGACCGGGAAGGCGGTGCAGGCTGCATGCTGGACATCTAGAATGGGTCCCTATGTCAGTGTCAATCTACCTTCGCCCACTGAGGGGAGTGGCCTCCTTGATATTATATATTGTGGTGACAGACTACCACACTTGCAGGGTACTGCAAGTCCATCACAGTGCGGAGGCCACTGCAGCCTGAGCCTAAGGGAGTCTCTTCTCAGTCATGAAGCAGATACGAGATATGAATGGTGGGACTCAGCTCTCTCCCTCTACTGATACAGTGGTTTGTGTATGCTCCACCACACTGTGTAGCTGAGACTGGCCTTGAGTTCCTGATCCTTCCCCCGCCTCCCCGGTACTGGGATCAGAGGTGTGGCACCAAGATGGGGTACTTAATTCTTTTGAGTCTAGGAACTCAGCCCAATGACAGGGCTCTCCAGCCAACCTTTTTCTTTTTTTTTTTTCTTTTTTTCTTTTTTTTTTAAAGATGTATTTATTTTATGCATATGAGTACACTATAGCTGTCTTCAGACACACCAGAAAAGGACACCAGATCTCATTACAGATGGTTGTGAGCCACTATGTGGTTGCTGGGAATTGAACTCAGGACCTCTGGAAGAGCAGTCGGTGCTCTTAACTGCTGAGCCATCTCTCTAGCCCCAGCCAACCCTTTCTAAAACACACCGACTGACATGCGTCTGTTTCCATGGTATTTTGAAGTCCCTGCAAGTTGACAAGATTAACTATCTGTGTTTATGTACAACTTTTTAGACACAGTCTCTCTCTTGTTTCACTTGAGCTAGCCTCAGACTCACCATGTAGCCAAGGATGACCCTAAACTCTTGATCCTCCTGCCTCAGTCTCCCAAGGGCTGGTTTACAGGTATGCTGGGTTTGGTACTACCTAGACACCTGCTGAACACCCAGCTCACTTCCAGGCACAGTTTGCTGTTTCCAAGTGCATGGGTCTGTGGTCTCAGCACTCTGGAAGCTAAGGCAGGAGGATCAAGAGTTTGAGCCCAGGCTACATCATGAGATGTATTCTAACAACAAGGAAAGGAAAACAAATATAATCCCAGCACTTGGGAAGCACATTGGATCAGGAGTTCCAGGCTACCCCAGGCTAAGTTTCAAGTTCAGGGCTAACCTGGGATACATAAAACTGTCTCAAGGGAGAAAAATGGGTGTTTTGGGTGGTGTATCAGCAAGACAAAACTGAATTTCCAACTGAATGTCCTCTCACCCCAACCCGATGAGTCTTACACGGGGTCTTGCTATACATGTAGCCCAGGCTAGCTTTGAACCTACCACCCTCCTGCTCCAGAATTCCCAAATGCTGTGAATGTTGTGGGCCACAGGGTCTGTGCTATACCCCACCCTGCTTGCCTAAGTGAGCTGCACTCCTGCTGGCAGATGCCTGAAATCAGGGGTAGCCTTTCCCTTCAGCCAAAGCTCTCCTAGGCTAACAGGGAGGGTCTCCTGTGATTTGGGAACTGCACTCAGGGGCTCCTGCTGGAGGAAAGAGATGAACGGAATCTTTGGCTGCTGTAGTTGATGGGAGAGGATAGGAGACTGTGCCACCCCCACCCCCACCGGAGCTATTCTAGGAAAGTGGCTCTGGCAGCAGGGAGCCGCTTCCACAGGAGATATCTCCGAGGGTGTATTAAAAAAAAAATCCTTTCAATGAGCCCCAGAGCGCCCAGTGAGCTAGTTTGACTACATGTGAATACAAGCTCGGTATCACAGTCAGTGTGAAGCTTTCCTCCTGCCCTGTAGCAGGCCTTGGAAGAGGCCGGGGCATTATCTGTGTCAGGACCATGACTGCATGATACAGAGCCACCAGCTTCTGCAGTACACTCCTCTATGCCAGCACTCAGGACTCTGATGCAGGAGCTTGGAAAGTTTAAGGATAGCCTGGTCTACATAGCAAATGCCAGGCCAGCAAAAATTACCTGACAAGATTCTGTCTCAGGAAAAAAAACAAAAACAAAAGCAAAAACAAAAAGGGAGGGAGAGGGAGAGGGAGGGAGAGGGAGGGAGGGGGGAGAGGGAGAGGGAGAGGGAGGGGAAAAAGGATGTGAGAGGCTTTGGCTTTGATGCCTGCACCACGTAAACAGGTTCTAGACCAGCCTGGGCTCTGCCTCAAAAGGGAAGAGAGGATCTGTGCCCAGGCTTCCCGACCTCCCCTCGCAGAGCCCTCCATTTGGAGCATCCTGTTACCTGTTTGTGTGGCGGGCTTATTTCTGGATGTAACCTCAGGTCAAGCTCAACTCTGACACCTGAGTGTACTGGACCAGCTCCTCCCTGTCAAGGACCTGTCCGCTGCAAATGTTTAAGGCTATCCCCACTCTAGCCCAGTTAATTGCACCAAGAAGGGAAAAACCAGCCCTCCGGGAACTCCCTGGTTCCCTCATCGGAAGCCAATTAGCTCTAACAGGATCGGTTCAGCCTATGGGCATCTGGGCAGCTTGACAACAGATGCCAGGCACCACAGCAATACTCTCAGGCCTTGCTGGTTGAAGCCTCTTGATAGCCCACCGGCTCCATGCAGGGGCACCTGGGATCCTGCACCTACTCCACAGCGTCTCACTGTGTAGTCCTCCACGACTTGTTGGGACTTGCTATATAGATCAGGCTGGCCTTGAACTCATGTTTCTCCTGCTTCAGTTTCGCCGGTGCACAACCACACCAAACTTCTACTCTGTTTTCTTTTCCTCTTTTAACATTTTATGTTTTTATGGATGAGCATTTTAATTTTTACCTCTTAGCGTTTTTATCTTATCTGCATGCATTTTACATGCACCACATACGTGCCCGGCGAGAAAAGAGTGCCGGGTCCCCTGGAACTGTGCATGCTTAGGAAGAGCAGCACATCATCTTAGCCACTGAAATATTCCTCTAGTCTCATAGTTTGCTTTTTTTTTTTTTTTCCTTTCCAACAGGCACTAAACTCTTTGTTTTGAGACAGGGTCTTACCATGTAGACCTGGCTGGCCTCAAACTTTCAGAGCTCTGTCTGTTTCTTGAGTACCACCAGGCCAGCCTTACACTTGTTTCTTTATTTTATGTGTCTGGGGGGTACTGGTCCCACACATGTGGAAGGTGAACGTTAACCTGTGGACGAGTCCCAGCCAACTGCCCTCACCTGTTGAGCCAGCTCCCCACCTGGCCGGGGAGCTGACTCAGTGGTTAAGAGCCATGAGCACACCATTTCACTTCCTAGCACCTAGGATGGGCCACTCACAACCAGCTGTGATTCAGGATCTGCAGATGCCTACACACACATGCGAATGCTGCTCCCGACACGCGCAAACTACTAAAAATAATAAAAACAAATTTAAAATCTGAAGAATGACTCCAGCATTTGAGACAGGTTAATACCAGCAGGGACAGAGGGATGTCTACACAGTGAAATTGTATCAAAAAACGGTCCGTTTCCCTCCTGCGATTTGCTCAGAGATCAAGCTTAAACTAATCAACTTTAGGCATTCGGGAGTGCATGAGTTCTCATTGTAATCAAGGGGTGGAAGGGATCTTATTCCACCAGCAAAGAACTAATATCCACCGAATATGAGCAGAAACAGTGTGGAATCAACTTCCCTGGAGGGCAGGGCAACCAGGGAAAAGTCTGGAAGCCCCAAAGAGAAAACTCCGGGGGCATAGTGGTACTGACCTTTCGTCCCAGGATTTAGGAGGCAGAGACAGGTGAGTTTGAAGCCATATGGTCTACATAATGAGGTCCGGACTAGCAAGGCCTGTCTCAAACCAGCCAAACAATCTTATTACCAAAAACCAAAACAAAGAAACAATACTGACAGAAACAAATGAGGATCCTTCTCTCTCTCTCTCTCTCTCTCTCTCTCTCTCTCTCTCTCTCTCTCTCTCTCTCTCTCAACTACATTTTACTCTATAGTGGAGGCTAACCTGGAATTCCTGGAACATGTAGACCAGGCTGGCCTCTAACATTCAGTGATCCCCCTGCTTCAGCCTCCCGAGTGCTGGAATGTCCAGTATATACCACAACACCCACTACACTCAGCTTGAGATGATTTTCTTCTTTTAAATTAAGGTCAGGGTCTATTTCTGTTCCCTATGGCTCCAAACATTCAGGTGACACATGTGTCAACTCACCCTGGAGAAGACTGACTCCAAGAACTTACGTAAGCTAAGTGAATCACCAAGCAGGGGAGTGGCAGAGCTGAGTGGGTTTGGCTTCTATGCCAATGTTCTTCTTAATCCCAGCCGCTGGAGGACCGGGGGCCCATGCCACTTCTGCAAAGTGAATCCTCGCTCAGATGCTAATAACCATGACCTACGGACCAGGACGCAGCAGTGATGATGGCTGCGGCAGCCAGGTCTGATGTGTCAGGCCCCTCTGACCGGCCGGTGCTTCTTCCCTTTAAAAACTATTTTGTTATTATTATTTGTGTGCATGTATGTGCCCCAGGCTACTTGTATCGAGGAAACTTTCCAAAGTTGATTCTCCTTTCCACCTTCATGTGGGTTCCAGGGACTAAAGTCAGCCATCAGCGAGTGCTTTAGCCCGCTGAGCTATTTCCCTGGTTCTTTGTCCCTCCTCTTCCTTCCAAGAAACTTCTCAGTTCTGGGCTTATGTGTGGAGGATGGAATGTGCACACGTAAACATACATGGAGGACGGCATGTGCACATGTAAAGATACATGGAGGATGGTATGTGCGCACGTAAAGGTACATGCTCTTGTGGTTCAGAATTGGGGCTCAGAGCCCTGGGGCTGGAGTTACATGTGGTTCTGAGCCTCCTGGAGAGAGAGGCTTCTGGGAACTGAACCTAGGTCCTTCAGAGCAACAGGAGGTGCTTTTAACTGCTATGCCATTTCTCCAGCCCTTCCTTCTTGCTTCTTTCGTGTCGGGTTTTGATTTGACAGGATCTTGTTTAGTTGAGTAGGCTGACCTGAAACTACTGTGTAAACCAGGCTGGCCGAGTCCTGGCAACCTCCTGACCCAGCCTCCAGAATATCTGCTAACATCCTTTCTTTCACAGTCACTGTTATCCCTTACTAACAACAGGGGAAACCAAGGCACCAAATATGTGAGCAGCCTGTCAGGTCACGGCCTCTGAGGCTATAGCTGTAAAAGCCCCTATTCTGTACGTGGACAGAGGTGCAGCTGGGAGCTCAGTGAGTGTCTGTTACTTCGCATAATCAGCCATCTTCTGTTGGCATCTGAGACTCCGTCTCAGGGTGTGGTGGCTCACACCAGCAACACACGAGAGGCAGCAGGAGCTTCAGTCCCAAGCCAGCCTGGGCTACAGAGGGAAGTCTTACGTCCAAAAACTTCAAACAGACATTTGACTCTGGAAGAAGAAGAGAGGAAGAGGAGAAAGAGGGAGGAGGAAGAGAAGGAGAGGAAGAGAGGAAGAGGAGAAAGAGGGAGGAGGAAGAGAAGGAGAGGAAGAGAGGAAGAGGAGAAAGAGAGGGGGAGGAGGAAGAAGAGAAGAGGGAAGAGAAAGAGGGGGCGGAGGGAGAAGAGGAGGAGGAGGAGGAAGGAGCTGCAGTAGCTGCTGCCATTGTTTTTCTATGTCCGTTCATTTTTTGGTTTCCTCTTCCCAGTGGCTAAATTTTCTACTTTGCTTTTCAACTGCACCACCACCCACTTCCTTATGCTAAGACTTTAAAATGAATTACATTCTGGGCACATTCGCCTCCCTTCATCCCTCTGCTGCCTGAAGCTCAGGAAACCCAGCTGGAAGCAAACAGGCTCATCTTTTAATATTTTAAACTTACATTTTATTTATTCATTTATACAACTGTGGAGTCAGAGGGCAATTTGTGGTAGCCTGTGCTCCTCCTCCACTGTGTGGGCCCTGGGGACTGAACACATGTCGTCATGCATGAGGACCAGTGCCTCTGCCGTGGCGCCCTCTTGCCAGTCCATCAGCCTTGTCTTCCATGTGACTTCATATATCTGTTCCTTTGAGTCAGGCAGGGTCTCTTGCAGCCTAGGCTGGCCTCACACTCACTATGTACCTTAGCATGACATTGAATTTCTGATCCACCTGTCTCCACCTCCCATATCTGCAGTGCAAAGATTATAGGCAGGGGTCACACAAGTGGCGATTGATGTGCATGTGGAGGAGCTCAAAGGACAATCTGAGAGAGCTGTTTCCTTTCACCCTATAGCTTCTGGGGATAGAACTAAGGGCAACAGGATAAGGAGGAGGTGTCTTTTTCCTGCTGCAAGTCCCCTCCTCCCCCTTTTTGAGGCAGATCTCATTGGATCCAGTTGACCTTGAGCTCCCCTACTTTTGAATCCCTTGCCTCCACCTCCAAGGTACTGGGATTATAGGTGTGTACCACAATGTGGTGTTTAGAGGCCAGGGTTTGCTGCTCTACCCACTGAGCTACAGCCCCATGTCCAAGGTGAATATGTTGAAGCCCGAGAAGAGAAGGATAGAATGCAGGTAGATGGGAGCTGGATCCTAGCCCAGGTCTGCAGTCCCTTGGCATTTACAGGGCCACCACTGAACAGGCTCCCCGCATCTTTCTCTGGGAGGCCCTGTCTGTCCCAGCTGCTGCCAGGCTGCCACTGAGCACACTCACAGCTCTCCTGTTCCGCTTCCTCCTTTCAGTCTTGTGGCACACTGGAGAAGCAGGATTGTTTACAGTAAATGAAAACCAAACTTATTCAGGAAGCTTGGCCCGATACATTACAATGTTATTCTAGCCTGTAATGTACCTTCCTGTGGACTTTCAGATACAGCCAGGCTATCTGGAAAAGGACCCTGAGGCTCTCAAGCTGCCTTTTGGGGTCAAGGCTAGGGATTGCAGAACTCTGGGTGCTTTTCTGGTCCCCCTCAACTTCCACCCCTGCATGCACCCAGACAACTACCCTGTCTTAAAGGTCATGTGGGCTCTGGGACGTAGTGAAGTCACCTACAGACCTGGATTCCCTAGGGTTCAATAAGGCAGGGCCTCCTCTGCTGTCTTTCTGGAAGCTCAGAACCCTGGCACCAGCCCCAGGGGCTGGCCCAGAGCTCAGCCTCAGCTCACAGTTTCCGCGCCCTCTAGTGGTCACTTGAAGGGAGGACTAGCTCAGGGGAGATGGGGAAAGCTGGTCTCTTCCATTAGAGCATTACCACGTAAAAATAGAGAGCTGGGAGAATGAAAAGCTCCGGTCAGGCATCTCATTCCAAAGAACAATGATCTGAATAAAACACTAGTGTCTCTGCCAGGAGCGGCTGTGCGCATTTAGTCTCAGCTACCTGAGAAACTGAAGCAAGAGGGTCATGTCTGTCTAGAAACTTCGGCAACCCTGACTCAAACACGCTCCCACCACAGCAATTAAAAAGAGAAAGGGGAAGCCAAGTGTAGTGGCTCATTCCTTTAATCCCAGCAGCACTCTGGAGGGTCTCTGTGAGTTCTAGGCCAGCCTGGTGTATACAGTGAATTCAAGGACAGTCAGAACTACATAGTGAGACCCTGTCTGGGGAGTGGGGTAAGGAGGAGAAAAATTAAAGCAGGGTTCTGGAGAGATGGGTCCGTGGTTAAGAGCATTTGCTGCCCTTGCAGAGGCCCCGGGTTCAGTTCCAGCACTCATGTGGCTCAGAACCCTCTGCAACTCCAGTTCCAAGGGATCCGACGTGCTCTGGTCTTCTCTGGTGCACACACATACGCAGGAAAACACCCGTACATATAACATAAAAGAAGCATATCGACCCTTCCCGGGGCATTTGTTTGCTCATTTTTATTTATGTATGTGTCTGCATGAGTTTACATGTGTGCAGGTCCCAGAGAAGACTAGAGGGCTTCCGGGTCCTCTGGAAAAGCAGCAGGTGCTCTTAACCACTAAGCCATCTCTCTAGCCTCAAATAAATAACCTATAAAGAGAAGGGAAAGCAAGCAAGCAAGCAAGCAAGAAAACAATCGCCGGAGCTTTTCAAACAAACGAGCCCTCTCCACGTTAGTGATAAAGGAGTCTTTTCTGACAGGTGACTGTGTTCACTGGGGGCATGCTGCACCTGCTTGAAGGTAAAATGCCTTTGTTCAGGGACGAAGACTTCCCTTTGGGTCTCAGCTGTGAGCTGGAAAGTGACAGTCCAGCAGAGGTGGCTCCTGGGAAATGAATCAGACGCCAAGGCTGGAGTCCTTTCCTGTGGGGAGAGAACTAAGCTCACAGAGGTGCTTGTTAAATATGTTCCAACGTCTCTGAGACTGCTCTGGGGTTCACAATGCAGCCGCCCAGGGCAGAGGGCACTCCCCTTTTGGATGGGAACCAGTACTGACTGTCCCCAAGGGACAGAGCCCTAATCCCATTGCATACATGTGTGTCCAAGGAATTCCTGTATGTACTGTTAAACTGGGGATGGAACCTAGAGCCTCACACACCGCAGACAAGCAGTCTGTCCCTGAGCCACGGTCCTACCCCTCCTTTTTACCTTTCATTTTGAGAAAAGGTCCCTCCGTAAGTTGTCCAGGCTGACCTTCAATTTGTTCAGTAGACAAGGCAGGCCTTGGCCTCCCAGCCTTCCTGCCTCAGTCCTGGGACTATAACCCTGCACCACTAGGCCCAGCTTAGGTGCCTACATTCTAAATAAACTCGTTGGAGACACTGTATGAGAACTACTGATGGGGAGGGAATCTTGGGATCTCGAGTGAAAGTAGCTGATGTGTTCAAGCTTAGGGTACTTGAAGCCACCACAAAGCCCACATTGGTGCTGTTTCTGGGTGCTAGAAGCTATACTCCACTATTGAGCTTCATTCCCAGGGCCTGGCCCAGGGTAACTGAGGCCTCCACCCCTGGCAAAGCCTTCTAACATTCATCAGGCCCTTTCAGGAAAGAGGACAGTGAGACTTTAGAGTCTCAAAATCAAAAGCAAACAAACAAAAGAACAAGGGCTGGAGAGAAAGCTCAGTGGTTAAGAGCACTGACTGCTCTTCCAGAGGTCCTGAGTTCAATTCCCAGCAACCACATGGTGGCTCACAACCATCTGTAATAGGATCTGATGCCCTCTTCTGGAGTGTCTGAAGACAGCTACAGTGTACTCAAATACATAAAATAAATCTAAAAAAATAGAGACAAAGTCTCTTGTAAGCCAAACTGGCTTTGAACTTTGTAGTTGACCCAATTTACATTATTTCTGTCTAGTTTACAGCAGAATCAAACTCAGACTGTGGTTATCTTATTTTACTTTGACAATTCTTGGGGGAACGCCGAACCTAACTGCTGGGCTGGCTACTCCCTCAGTGGTGTACCCCAAATATTTGCTGTTTCTCCTAGTCGTCCATCTCTTCCTGGTGCTTCCTTCTCCCTCCCACACCCTCCTCTCCTCTCTACCTGCAACCCCCGACCAGGTAACAGAAAACCCATCTACCTCTATTCCCTCCAGTAATTGGCTGTAGCCATTTTTATTTAAAAAATTAGTTTTAAATTAAGGAGCAACATTAGCAAAACAAAAGTCGGCACTTCGTCCTTGAGAATTAAGAAGCAGAGAATGGAGGCAACTAGATCTCAGGATACAGAATTCCGCATTACAATGCAGACCGAACCCCAACAGGATGTTATGCAACCAAGGATGAGCTTGAATGGCGGGTCCTTCTGCATAGCCTTCTCAGCGCTAGGAGTGCGAGTTAATGAGCCTCATCTGGATGGTGTGGTCTCTCTCTCCCCTTTCTGGTGTTGGGGATTCAAGCACATGCCTCACCCAGGAAAGCATTATACCCCTGAGCTACCATACCCCAACTCTAGTATTTCCTACTCGCACCCCAGAACCATCCCTACCTGAGGACACTCCCACGCCTTGCTCCTGCTGGGCCTTTTCCAGGGCTTCCTCAATACTAGGTTGTGGCCCGAGGAGCTGCCAATGCGCAACTATGTTTCTTCTTTCCTTTTCTTCTTTTGGGGGATTTTTTTTTTTTTTTTTTTTTTTTTTGAGACAGTTTTTTTTTAGCCTTGGCTGGCCTTAAACTCATAGAGAGCCACCTACTTCTGCCTCCCAAGTGCTGGGATTAAGGCATGCACCCAGCCATTAGAAAGCTATATTCCATCCAGTGACTTATGTTCTGTGTAAGTCTCAGTTAATTTTTACATTCTCACTCAGCTCCACAGAGGAAGTCTCAGAGGCTCTGCTCTGAAATGTGATGACCCAAGGCATACCAAAAACATGGGGGCAAAATTAAAAAATATATCGCTTGAAATTCCTTTAAAGGAGAGTAGGAACCAGGTATAGCAGGGCCCACCTTTGGTTCCATCCAGGTCTATAGAGTGAGTTCCAGAGCTTCAGAGAAACCCTGCCTTGAAAAGCCAATAGGAGGGAGAGGAGGAGGAGGAGGAAGGGGAGGAGGAGAAGCAGCAGCAGAAAGGGTGTATGTGTGTGATAAGGACGGCTCAGCAGGTAAAGCTGTTGCTATGCAAGCCTGAGGACCTGAGTTCAATCCCCAAAACCCACTTTAGATGGAAAGAGAGAACCGATCGACTGACTCTACTATTGGGGTCCAGGAGTTGCCCCACAAACAACATGCACTCAGATCTCAGTCAGAGTTTACTGATCATTCACCCCAGGACTGATCAATCAGTCAGGCAACCACAAGCCATTATCTTATAGAGCTTTTAAGCCTGAAATCATGAACATCTGTGCCAAGTTATTCTACCAGTCAGGATTTAGGGAGGAGACTTCCTTAGGGACATCTCTTTGTGGTGCCTTTATCCTGTCTTCATGGGTTGGGTTACTCAGCTGTGGTGGAGCAACTTGACTTGCCCAGCATGCATGCCCTAACTCGCCAACCAGGCTGTCAGTTACCCACACGTAACGTCTCTTTCTGCCAAGTAGGATGTCAACTCCTAGGGAGGTCTCAGGAACTTAAAACTTTACCCGACCCTTATTTAAAATGGAGGTTTTATGCCAAAGAGCTTCTTATATTGGTGCAGGTGTCTCTCTTATGTTGGGGTCCATTCTAAGAGGAGCTTATGATAAAGGCAAAAACCATCAAAGCTCACACCCAGGTGCAGGAAGAGCTGCCAGGCAGTTGGTTCAGGTTCAAGCTGATTGTGGCTAACTCTATAAAAACAGGTCTAACGGACCTCTACAGGGACCGGGGCACCAAGAACGCCCAAGTACAGAACATAACAGAACATGCAATCAACTCCAGCACGGCAAAGTTCTCTAGTAACGGCCCATGAGGAAATTTCCTTGTAACATTAATAATAGCACAGCATAGCTGGCTAGGCAGGCCTCGACATCTACACATGCAACAGAACACACGTACCCATCTTCCAAACTAATAATTAAAAAAAAAAAAAAACCGCACAAAATTGTAACTAGAAAAGGGGCTACAGAGATGGCACTAGGTGTTCTTCCAAAGGACTAGGGTTCTATCCGTCCCACCCACAACAAGGCTCAACCATGATCCCCATCTCTCTCCTGTTTCATGGAATCTGTCTGTCTCCTCTGGCCTCTGCTGGCAAAAGGCACAGCCATAGCGCACAGTGCTGGCAAGACACCCAAATAAGCCTCCAGGGGGTGGCGCGTGTCTTTAATCCCAGCACTTGGGAGGCAGAGGCAGGCAAATCTCTACATATGTGGCCAGCCCCATCTATAGAGTGAGTCCCAGGACAGCCTGGTCTACACAGAGAAACCCTGTCTTGAGAAACACAACACAAAAACGGAACACCTAAATATGTAAAACGATCTTTCGGAAAGATAAAAAGGGAGACAGAATGAGCAATCTAGGAGCCCAGAGGCTGCTTGTGAATGCCGTCTGTGGTTCTCTGGAAGGGAGAACATGTCACCTCTTTACTGCTGTCAGACAGGAGCCATGAAGAGTCTGATGTCAGGCAGCCTCAGGAAGAAAGCAGGCAAGCAAGCGGGGGTGGGGTGGGGGTGGGGGATGGGGGCAGTCAGCTGGCAGCTCCCCAACTCTAGGTCTGAGGAAACTGCAATTGTCTTTAAGCTGGAGGAGCTCACAGTGGTTTTGAATTTAGAAGGAGATCACCCCAGCCAATGGTGATTATTACATCAAAGGGATACTTTAACACATTTCTACAAGCCACCGATTTGATGAAGGGCCCACAATCAAACAGTCCCATCATGGTGTTAGCAATACTCAGCCAGAAGAGAAAATGAAAAAACAATATTAAAAAAACTTTTTTCTCCAGATTAGTTTGTTTTTGTTTGTTTGCTTGCTTGCTTTGTTTTGTTTTTGAGATAGTGTTTCCATGTGTAGCTTTGGCTGTCCTGGAACTCACTCTGTAGCCCAGGCTGGCCTCAAACCCAGAGATCTGTCTGCCTCCGTCTCCGAGTGTTGAGATTAAAGGCATGTAGGGTTGGGGATTTAGCTCAGTGGTAGAGCACTTGCCTAGCAAGCACAAGGCCATGGGTTCGGTCCTCAGCTCCAGGGAAGGAAAAAAAATTTTTTTCAAAATAAAAGTTGTAAAGTCTATTTAAAAAAAAAAGGGCGGGAGGGAGGTTGGGGATTTAGCTCAGTGGTAGAGCACTTGCCTAGCAAGCTCGAGGCCCTGGGTTCAGTCCCCAGCTCTGAAAAAAGAAAAAAAAAAAGGCATGTAACCACTGCTGCCTGGCTGGCTTATTTCTGTTTTTGTAGAAATGGGTGTTTTCCTGTATGTGTGTCTGTGCAGCACCTGCTGCATGTCTTGAGCCCAAGGAGGGCAGAAGAGGGCATCATATGCCCTGGAATTGGAGTCACTGACAGTCACAAGCCCAATGTGGGGCTGGGAAATTGAACCCCGGTCAGCTGTAAAATAGCAAGTGCCCTTAACCACGGAGGCATCTTCCTTTCTTTGTTATTTTATGTTCACTTGCCTGCATGTATGTCTGTGTAAGGCTATCAGATCCACTGAAACAGGGATTACAGACAGTTATGAGCTGCTGTGTGGTGCTGGGAATTGAACCAGGGTTGTCTGTGAGAGCCACCAGCACCAGGGTTGTCTGTAAAAGCCACCAGCACTCGTCTAAACTCGGAGCCATTTTTCCAGCCCCCAACTGAGCCAGCTTTTAGCCACTGAATAGAAAATAAATAAATAAATAAATAAATAAATAAATAAATAAATAAGGAAGGGACATGATTGTGGTGGAGGAGGATGAGGTGGTTTATTGTAGATAAGAGAGAACACAGATAGAGGCATCTGGGAGAGTACAGAGTGGACGTGACCAGGCTGAACCAAGCCATGAAGAAAGGGGAAGGGGCCTGAGGAATAGGCCAGAAGGGTAAAAGGTAGGTGAAAAGACCAGGTGACCAAAATGGCTGGATCACAAAGGGAAGGGAAGCCCTGGCCCTAGCCTGTAAAAGTTTAGCATAGGGAGCTGGGTGTGCCAGCCATGCACCAGGTAGGGACTGAGGGACGCTGGGAGAACCTCATGGCCAGACCTGCTTTGATGTGTTAAACAGGCACCTCAGCCTCTCATCTGGGGGTTTGAAATTTAACCCCCCCAGCCTTCTTGTTGATAATAAATGAGTGATAAGGGACGATGACTTCCTACGTACTATGACTGGTACTACAACTACCTCCTGCTGACAGTGACTCGGTGTACATTTGAAACCTCCAGGCCCCTGGTCCTGGCAGCTGGTGGAGGGGAGTCCCTAAACCAGGGAAAGCTGGAGGGGAGAGCTCCCACCCGCAAGAATAAGCAGCAGGTGGGGAAACAGGCTGTTGACTGACTACTTATCTGGAGTCCTTTCGACCCATAAGAGGTGGATTGAACTTGACTCCCTGAGGCTTACAAGGATTTCTGAGTTTACAAAAAGGTAAGCAAGCTTTAGACACATGAGCATCAGCACTGTTTGTAACTGGACTGAGATCCATGTTGTAGAAAAGGCAGTGGACTCACACCTAAGAGACAGTAGAAGCTTGGGGACCCAAAATGACGATGGGTTAAAAGGGGGAGCACTCTTTCCTCTATCCAGAAGGCTGGGTGTGTATAGACTGGACGGATGTTTCTACCACCATCAGAAGCACTTTCAAATCTATGCTTAGAAGCTGGACTGATGGCGCCTCCCAACTCCACTGACCGATGTCAAAACTAAACTTTGAGGTCTTAGCGGAAGAATAGCACAGAGAGGGAAAGAAATCCAAAACATTTTGTTGTCGTTGGTGTTTTGTTTGGTTTGGTTGTTTTGAGACAGGGTTCCTCTATGGAGCCCTAGCTGGCTTTGTAGACCAGGCTGGCCTCGAACTCGAGATATCTGCCTGCCTCTGCCTCCCCAGTGCTGGGATTAAAGGCTCGTGCTTCCATGCCCACACCTGCACTTTTAATTTTTCATCACTCTTAGGCCTTTAAAACTTGAATAAGCCTTTCTTTTTTCTTCCCATCCTACCATTTACCGTGGGACACGGGTGGTTGAGAGCTGAGAGCAGTCATTGTAAAGCAAATCCCTTTAAACAAAGGACTAGTACAAAGTTACTTTGAGCCTGTTACTGCCAACCTATCACTTCTTAGAGTCCGGTAATAAGGTAAATTATCTGTCCTTCTCCGCTGGAGACCTGGTGAGGTCTGAGGCCTGGGTTTTACATTCTAAGAGCAGACTGGCGTAGCCTTGGGAAAGGAGCTGCTGTGCTTGCTGCTGTTAGACGACAAAGCTGCTGGGAGTCAACATCAGCGATAAGAGAAGGATAAGTTACAGCAGGAGGCCTTTGTATCCACTAAAATGACAGGGATGTCCCCATTATTACACAGACAATTGCCCTAGGCTCCTGCAGTCTCCGGCTGGGCTGTGGCAACAGGTCTGCCGCTGCCATATAGGACAACATTGAATCCTCAGCTGCCACACAGCGCTGTCAGACCCAGGTCTGAGAGATTTCCCTGTAGAGGAGCAGTTTGGGGGACTAGCCTTACTATGACCAGGCAGAGTAGGGCAATCAACCCCAGAGGTCTACAGTTTGTGTAGGAGGCCCTGGCAGAGCACAGGGCATGGGGCTGTTTTTTTTTTTTTTTTGGTTCTTTTTTTTTTTTTCCGGAGCTGGGGACCGAACCCAGGGCCTTGCGCTTCCTAGGCAAGCGCTCTACCACTGAGCTAAATCCCCAACCCTGGCATGGGGCTGTTTGCCCAGTGGTTAGTGTTCCCACAATTCAGGTGGAGTCCTTAGGCCCCATCTGTCTTCTTTGGCGACCCCTGGGTTCCCACTAGGAAGAGGTATTTGTATCCACAGTGTGCAGTTCAAATGTTTCGAATTCTATTTTCAGCAGATCTCTGAAGGCTTGGAGAACCATCTATCTACTACGTATACCTAATTTGCTTTAGGCTTCACGTTGGAAACACATGAAGGAGGCTAAATACGCCTGTTCTGTAATTACATCAGTACTTGGCATGGCTACAAGTCGAGTTCTAAACACATCAAAGATTTGATTATAAATATAAAGTGGTTTAATATTAGCTTGCTTGTTTTAATTACTTTTAACAGTTTATGAAAGGCTAGTAGCTTTTAAAGATTAAGATTTTTTTACAGATTCACCCCTGATAAGTCTGGGCCTTAAAAATTTGAGTTGAAGATGTAATTGAATTCCCTTTAGTATCAAAAGAGTATCGTAGTTCTTTTTCGTATGACTTAGTTTATCCAAATAGCTAGACAAGGGTTACTATGAGCCTGAGCAGATCTTAGGAAATCACAGACCTTGATATCAAACACATCTTATTTGTTAAACATCTGCTGTTACTTATCGAAATCTTGTTGGAGCCTGGTGTTGAACAGTTCTCAAAGACAGAGTAGTTAGGTATAGCTCTCTAAGTAAGCTCTGTTCATCTGCGGAGACCTTATAGCCTTAAAGTTTTACCAGAAAAAAGTCCATACTAATCCAAGTATTTTGGGAGACCTGCTATCGTTTCCTTCATCTAAAAGAAAACATGGTGAGAAGCACAGAGCTCATTAGGACTAAGAAGTTTTATAATTGTTGCTGTATACCATGTGGTAATCTTAAAATGAAGTCACATGACATTTACCCTTTAACCTTAGTAAAGATGGCTGCCAACCATGTGTTAGGTGCTTAAAATTTCAATTTTTTAGACCTCTCTTTTTTTTTTTTTCTTTTTTTCAGAGCTGGGGACCGAACCCAGGCCCTTGAGCTTGCTAGGCAAGCGCTCTACCACTGAGCTAAATCCCCAACCCTTTAGATCTCTTTTTAAGCAAGCACTGGATCTATGTTATATTTAAAGTATATTTTAAACAAGAGTTGATATATGTGTGTGTGTATATATATGTGTGTGTGTGTGTATGTGTGTGTGTGTATGTGTATATGTATATATATCTCCATGTTATAGATTTTAATTATAAGCTTTTGTTATAAGTTTAGAGCCAAACTTTGTTTCAGATTATATAGATTTTAAACCATACACAACGAAGTTATAAATCCTGAGATAGTTTACAGTATATTCTTAAAAGATTTCTTTTTTAGAGTAGAACACAGAGAAATCACAGCGATAAGAGATTTTGAAGAGTGAGAAGTAGAACCCCAGAGATAACAGACGCCTGTGTGGTGGCAAAGGTCGTTACTCTTCCAGGCTTTGGAAATCAAGTGCACTGACTTTGGGCCGCTGATGTGTGCCGAGGCCAAGCTGCAGTAGTGTAACCTGGGTCCGTGGAGGTAGAGAGAAAGTGGAGGGGATTTCTGTAAAGCTCCAAGAGGGAGCTGAGAGCAGAACGTGTGGTAGGAAGAGAGGGCTAGGAGCTAACAAGGAAGCAAACAAGCAGGCAGCTCCAAGCAAGCGAGGAAACCTTAGGAGGGAGCAGAGAACCAGAGCTTCCCAGACAGTAATGGGACTGTGGTTCCTAGGGGGAAGAGACAGGAAACAGCAATGGACGCTCTTGCTCAGGAAGGCTGAGAGACAGTAGGTAGGTAGCTTCAAGTGGGAGGAAGCAGGGAAAAGGATCCCAGGATGCCACAGAAAGGACTGCAGCTCCTGGGGGAGGCAACAAGAATGTCCATCAGGGTGTTCCCAAGTGGAATGGGGAACTTGTCAGAGAGTTCAAATCACAGAGTTTCCTCCTCCTTGTGACTGGAGCCCCCTGGGGGTGAGAGGAGCTTGCTGGAGTGGCTTTGTAGTAATAGTAAACCACGCAGGCAGCTTGGCATACCAGTAGAGGAGACAGGAGAGAGCAGGAGAAAGGGGAGGTGTCCAGGTGGCTGTAGCAGACTGCGGGAGCCAGAAAAGCACAGACAGAGTGTGGCCATGCCCACGTGAGGGCACAGCAGGCCAGAGCCCAGAGAGGCGCTTCAAAGGAGTAGGTGAGAGTCTAATGGTTACAGCAGGGAGAAGGACGCAGCAGCTGAAGAACCGGACTCTAGGCTTTGGAATCCAATCTTGTGGGAGGCAGAAGGCAGCAGGAACAATCTGTACATATCTTAGGAGAGTCAGATTAGCAGTTTGGTTTGGAGCCTGAGAAACTCATTTATGCCACTCCTGCAGTTCGGCCACCAGATGAACGAAAAGAAGAAATAAAGAGAGGAAAGGACAGGACTGCTCCTAGAGAGAGTGAGGAGAGTTTACTGTAGATAGAAGGGAGGCAGAGACATCTGGGAGGGTCCAGAGTGGACATAACCAATGAACCAGGCAGGCCAGGAGAGCAGAAGGGGAGGGAAGAGTGGGGAACCAGACCAGGAGAGGTAAGGGCAGATGAAGAGACCAGGTAACTAAATAACTGGAGCACATAGGGAAGGGCGGCCCAGGCCCTGAGCTGCAGAAGTTTAGGGTGGGGGCAGGGTATGCCAGCCATACCCTGTAACAGGGACTGAGGGATGCTCTGAGGACCTGGTGGCCATTTCTTTTTTCTTTTTAAGATTTATTTATTATACATAAGTACACTGTAGAAGAGGGCATCAGATCCCATTACAGATGGTTGTGAGCCACCATGTGGTTGCTGGGATTTGAACTCAGGACCTCTGGAAGAGCAGTCAGTGCTCTTAACCGCTGAGCCATCTCTCCAGCCCTGGTGGCCATTTCTGCATTGATGTGTTAAATAGGTACCTCAATGTTTGTCCTGGGTATGAGACCTAACTTTTTTTTTCTTAATCTTAAAAATATTTGACATTTTGTATTATACTTTAGAATTTGATTTTAAAATATATTTACCTTTCTATATTCTTTTGATACTTTTATTATAATAAAATACATATTACATATAATATATATAATACTTAAAAAATTTAAAGATTTTATTTTTATTATTTTATGTATGTGAGTACACCATCGCTGACACACAAGAAAAGGGCATTGGATCCCATTACAGATGGTTGTGAACCACCATGTGGTTGCTAGGATTTGAACTCAGGACCTCTGGAAGAGCAGTCAGTGCTCTTGACTTCTGAGCCATCTCTCCAGCCCCATGATATAATACTTTTTTTTTTATTATAGTGAAAGTTTTTTGAGACAGGATCTCTAATAGTCCCACTTGGTTCCCAGCACTTCATAAAATTAGGCACAGTAGCACACTGCCCTAATTCTTGAACTTTGGAGGGACTGGGCCTGGTAGTATAATGCCTTTGATCTCAGCACTCAGGAGGCAGAGGCAGGAGGATCTATAAGAATTTGAGGCCAGTCTGGTCTCAGGATGGCTAGGATGACACAGAGAGACCCTGCCTCAAAGCAAAACAAAATGTGGATGTAGTAGTCTTCCTGCCTTGCCTGTCTCTTCCCAATTTTTCAACTTCAGTATTTGTGCATATCCCAGCAACTAATTCTATATACTCTCCCCCTTCCCAGGGACACACTTTTAAATGTCTTCTTTAAAAATTTTTTTTTTCTTTTTTTCGGAGCTGGGGACCGAACCCAGGGCCTTGTGCTTGCTAGGCAAGCGCTCTACCACTGAGCTAAATCCCCAGCCCTTAAAAATTTTTAAACAAAAGCAAAGCAGATGAGACTGAAGAACAGCAGAGCTAACGACCCACCCGGGCCCCCGCATCAAGCCTCAACCATTCCCCCCCTTTCTCCCTCCCTCCAAGCTCTCCCTATGTAGCCTTGGCTCCGGAACTAGGCTAGCCTCAGACTCATGGAGAGCTACCTGCCTCTGCTTCCTGAATGTTGTAACTTAAAGATATGTGCCACCCTGCTCAACCTCCAGCTTTCTCTCCCTGCTGCCCCCTCCTCTCCCCCCCTTTCCTTCTCCCCCTCCCTCTCCTCCTCCTCTTCCGGTTTCTGGTAGTGTTAGGATTCAAACCCAGAGCTCCTTGCCTACTAGGCGAGCAACCACCACTGAGTTAAACAGCAGTCTAAACGTGTAGTGGTAACTAGCTAACCATTCCATACTCTTGCCATGTGCGCACTCGCCCAAGAGTTATCTGGATTCTTGACTAGAACATGCACGAGCACGCGCACGCGAACACGCACGCACAGGCACGCCAGTTAATTTTAATATGCCTAGACTAGCTCAAAGACTGGGCGTTTCTAATCCTTCCCGCTGCTCCCCTCCTGTACGCCTGAGTTAACATCTTTTAAAATGTATACTTCATCTCTGCTACCCCAAACACAAGTGGACAAGTGGGGAAGTGACCCGTGTGGCCACTTTCCCTAATTCTCACGTGTCGGGCTGGCCTTCTGGTCTAGTCTTTGTTCTTCCCCATCATGGCGATCTCTGCCTCCTCCTTCTCTCCCAGTTCCTAGCCCATGCAAATCTAAAGGTCCCGCCTCAGTCTACCTGCCCAGCCATTGGCCGTTGCCTCTTTATTGATCGACCAAAAACCAATTGGGAACAAGGACCTTCAGCAATAGGGCACGGAGATT
This sequence comes from Rattus rattus, assembly GCF_011064425.1. Taxonomy (NCBI): domain Eukaryota; kingdom Metazoa; phylum Chordata; class Mammalia; order Rodentia; family Muridae; genus Rattus; species Rattus rattus. The sequence continues at coordinate 13,251,031 of NC_046162.1, read as the reverse complement.
CCGGATTTGGGAGGCTGGATTAATTCAAACCAATCCCCAACATAAATGCTCAATTATTTCTTTTTGGAAAGAAAAATATATTGAATCATGTAGCTGTATTCTAATGCATGTTGCTGAAAACTGGTCTCCTGCCTCAATCCGAAAGTTGCTTAGTTCATCTACCTGCTGCTTCCCAGTGCCTCGCAGGACTCTCTTCCGTTTAAAGTGAATTCTGGAAGTTCTGGCTTTCTCCATCATCGTCCCCCAATTCAACCCTCGCCTTCCACCTGTGCGTCTAGAGTTCGCAAAGTCAAGCTCAAGGAACTAAGTGGTGGCAGGGAGGCTTGAATAATCTTTCTTTGCAAATTTCCCAAGATCCTCCTGAAATGGCGAAAAGCCTCCCTCTCTCTCTCTCTCTCCCTCTCTCTCTCTCTCTCTCTCTCTCTCTCTCTCTCTCTCTCTCTCTCTCTCTTTAGATTTATTTATGTATGGGAGTGCACTGTAGCTGTCTTCATTCAGACACACCAGAAGAGGGCATCGGGTCCCATTACAGATGGTTATGAGCCACCATGTGGTTGCTGGGAATTGAACTCAGAACTCAGGATCTCTGGAAGAACAGTCAGTGTTCTTAACCATTGAGCCATCTCTCCAGCAGCCCCCCACCCCTTTTTTAAGGACATAGCACTTTGCTAAAGTTCTGGTCACAGTGCTTCGATTTGGAGCTTCAGAGATGCCTTCACAGTTAAAATCACTGGCCGCTCTTCCAGAGGACTGGGGTTCAAATCTCAGTACGCACAGGGCAGCTCACAACCATCTCTAACTCTAGTTCCAGGGTTCTGACACTCTCATACCGATATGTGCAGGCAAAACACCAGTGAACAGAACATAAAAATAAATAAAACCCTTAAAAAACAAAACTTAAAAAAAAAAGAATGCTTCAATTTTAGCCTCAATATTGCTGGTGGGTAATAAGGAGTGGCTGAAACTGTGGCAAACTATATACCCTAGGCTGGCCTCAAACTCCTGGGGGAGCTGAGGAGAATCTTGAACGTTTGCTCTTCCAGCTTCGACATCAAAGAAGCTAGGATTACAGGATCTGCCACTGTGCCTGTTTAATGCAGTCCTAGAGACTGAACCCATGTCCTTGCGATTACGAGGGGAGTACTTTATGATCTTCTCACCTTTCCTCAATTTCTTTGTTTTTATTTTACTAATTATTTGTGTGCATGCGTGTGCGTGTGTGCGTGCGAGTGTGTGTTTACACATGCACATGCCATATCACGAATTCAGAGGTCAAAGGATAACTCTCAGGAGACACTTTTCTCCCTTCACACTAGGTTCCAGAATCAAACATCAGTCTTGAATAACAACTGTTTTACCCCACAGACACATTTTCTTGGCCAATATTAGATGTTACGGGAACAGTTCAGGATGTGGCTCAATTTAAGAAATACAGTCTACCTCAGTGGGAAGGCCTGGCAGAGGGCCCAGGGTGGTGTGTTGACATCTCAGGCCAGGAAGCAAAGAGAAGGGAGCTAGAAGGAGGGCCATGTCGGAACACTCATGGCTTGACCCATTTCCTCCAGCCAAACCTCTTAAAGGTTCCATTACCT